>NC_084611.1:55546778-55584278 GCF_033978795.1 Nerophis ophidion | reverse complement strand
TTTGACCACTCCTCTTGACCGAATTGGTGCAGTTCAGTTAAATTTGTTGGTTTCCTGACATGGACTTGTTTCTTCAGCATTGTCCACACGTTTAAATCAGGACTTTGGGAAGGCCATTCTAAAACCTTAATTTTAGCCTGATTTAGCCATTCCTTTACCACTTTTGACGTGTGTTTAGGGTCATTGTCCTGTTGGAAAACCCAACTGCGCCCAAGACCCAACCCCCGGGCTGATGATTTTAGGTTGTCCTGAAGAATGGGGAGGTAATCCTCCTTTTTCAATAGAATCATAATAAATTCATAAAAGAACCAAACTTCATGAATGTTTTTTGTGACAAACAAGTACAAACCCCGTTTCCATATGAGTTGTGAAATTGTGTTAGATGTATATATAAATGGAATACAATCATTTGCAAATCATTTTCAACCCATATACAGTTGAATATGCTACAAAGACAACATATTTGATTTTCAAACTGATAAACATTTTGTTTTGCAAATAATCATTAATCATTAAACATTCATAGAATATGATGCTAGCAACACGTGACAAAGAAGTTGGGAAAGGTGGCAATAAATACTGATAAAGTTGAGGAATGCTCATCAAATACTTATTTGGAACATCCCACAGGTGTGCAGGCTAATTGGTAACAGGTGGGTGCCATGATTGGGTATAAAAACAGCTTCCCAAAAAATGTTTAGTCTTTCACAAGAAATGATGGGGCGAGGTACACCCATTTGTCCACAACTGCGTGAGAAAATAGTCAAACGGTTTAAAAACAATGTTTCTCAAAGTACAATTGCAAGAAATTTAGGGATTTCAACATCTACGGTCCATAATATCATCAAAAGGTTCAGAGAATCTGGGGAAATCACTCCACGTAAGCGGCAAGGCCGGCAACCAAGATTGAATGACCGTTACCTTCCATCCCTCACATAGCACTTTATCAAAAACCGACATAAATTTCTAAAGGAAATCACCACATGGGCTCAGGAACACTTCAGAAAACCACTGTCACTAAATACGGTTGGTCGCTACATCTGTAAGTGCAAGTTAAAGCTCTTCTATGCAAAGCGAAAGCCGTTCATCAACAACATCCAGAAACGCCGCCGGCTTCTCTGGGCCCGAGATCATCTAAGATGGATTGATGCAAGTGGAAAAGTGTTCTGTGGTCTGACGAGTCCACATTTCAAATTGTTTTTGGAAATATTCGACATTGTGTCATCCGGACCAAAGGGGAAGGAAACCATCCAGACTGTTATCGACGCAAAGTTCAAAAGCCATCATCTGTGATGGTATGGGGGTGCATTAGTGCCCAAGGCATGGGTAACTTGCACATCTGTGAAGGCACCATTAATGCTGAAAGGTACATACAGGTTTTGGAACAACATGTGCTGCCATCTAAGCGCCGTCTTTTTCATGGACGCCCCTGCTTATTTCAGCAAGACAATGCCAAGCCACATTGAGCACATGTTACAACATAACATGTTGTAACATGTTCTCTTCACCCTGTACACCGCTGACTTCTGCTACAACTCAGAGCTGTGTCACATCCAGAAGTACGCGGATGACACAGCCATTGTCGTCGGGTGCATCAGGGACGGCAGAGAGGAGGAGTTTCGGAATCTGGTGAGGGACTTTGTTGTGCTGGTGCCACACGAACCTCTTGAAGCTCAATCCATCAAAGACCAAGGAGCTGATCATTGACTTTGGGAGGTCGAGTCCACGGTCACAACCTATTGTGATCGAGGGAGTTGAGGTACAGACCGTGGACTCATTCAAGTACCTCGGGCTTTGGGTGGACAATAAGCTGGACTGGACTGTTAACACGGACCACCAGTACAAGAAAGGACAGAGCAGGCTGTACTTCCTCAGGAGTCTGCACTCCTTCAACATTTGTAGAAAACTCCTGTGGATGTACTACCAGTCTGTGGTTGCCAGTGTTCTGTTCTACATGGTAGTGTGCTGGGGGGGCAGTACATCTAAGAAGGACAGCTCCAGACTTGAGAAACTGATCAGGCGGCCCGGTTCTACAGTCGGAATGAAACTGGACTCACTGGTGACGGTGGCAGAGAAGAGGACTGTTGACAAACTAGTGAGCATCCTGGATGATACCAGTCACCCTCTGCATAGTGTTATCAGTAGCCAGAGGAGCCTGTTCAGTGCTAGACTGCTTCATCCCAAGTGCAGGACTAAAAGACTCAAGAACTCCTTTGTCCCACACGCCATTAGACTGTACAACTCCTCTCTGGGACGGGGGACAGGGGACGGGGGGTATTAGGATGACAGGGGATGCAAAACATTAACAGTGCAATACGTTTTCATAACATGGTCACTACTGCCTACTTTGTCTTGTTATATTCTTATTTTACTGTTTTATTGTTATTCCCATTGTTTTTATTCTTTTTGTAATATTTCTCCATTTTGTTTCCTTTTAAACCCCCATTATTTACTTTTTACTTTTTTATTTAAATTGATCTCAACTCTGTACACTGCTGCTGGAATTTTTATTTTCCTGAAGGAACTCTCCTGAAGGAATCAATAAAGTACTATCTATCTATCTATCCATCAAAAAAAAGAGTGCGGGTACTTTCCTGGCCCGGCTGCAGTCCAGACCTGTCTCCCATCGAAAATGTGTGGCACATTATGAAGCGTAAAATACGACAGCGGAGACCCCGGACTGTAGAACGACTGAAGCTCTACAAAAAACAAGAATGGGAAAGAATTCCACTTTCAAAGCTTCAGCAATTAGTTTCCTCAGTTCCCAAACGTTTATTGAGTGTTGTTAAAAGAAAAGGAGATGTGAACATGCCCTTTCCCAACTACTTAGCACGTGTTGCATCCATGAAATTCTAAGTTAATTATTTGCACAAAAAAAATAAAGTTTATGAGTTTGAAAATCAAATATCTTGTCTTTGTAGTGCATTCAATTGAATATGGGTTGAAAAGGATTTGCAAATCATTGTATTCCGTTTATATTTACATCCAACACATTTCCCCAACTCATATGGAAACAGGGTTTGTAGGTGCTCCAATCACTCTATCATAAAAAAAATAAGAGAATTGATTGGAAACTCAAGAAGGCCATGACATTGTTCTTTATAATTGCATGTAAGCTTTTGACCACGACTGTATGTCACAACATGGAAGGAATTAATGCTTTAAATAAAACTCAGCCGAGCCGAATGCTTATTCGCGGTCCCGGTGGATTCAGCTGATGTGCGACGGACCGTGAAGCACACATCATTTTCAGTCAGGTTATGTAACGCTATTATATGGAACAAATTCTAAGAGACGATTCTCAATCCATTGCACAGACTGCGGGGCAAAGTGGCTCTTTGGGATAAAGGTCGAGGAAGAGAAAATAGTGGCCGCATTTCTAAAACAGGAAGCAAAGTGTACTGTAAAAAAGGAAGGATGTTGAAATGAACCATTCAAGTACAGCACTAACACTGAGCCTGCAAGGAAGTACACTTTACTTCAGGCCTTTCCTCTTTAATGCATCTGCAAAGTTCCACGACAGGCAGTGGGTGACCTTTACACCAGGTGAGGCATAGATGCCTTATACAGTAATATTTTGCTTTTTTTTTTTTTAACTTAAATTCATTAAGTACGCTCTCATCATTGTTAATGCAGGTTGCACATTAAAATACAACAATAAAGAAGAGACTAATTCACTTAAGACTTAGACTTAGATTTCCTTTATTGTCATTCAAATTTGAACTTTACAGTACAGATAGGAATAGACTGACCGTACGTCCTCTTTTGCGGGGCTGTCCGGGCTTCAGATCTATTCCTCATTTCACAATGTTTTGGTATTTTTTTATGTTGTTTTTTACTTAGTTTTTTTACTGCCCGTTTTTGTCAAACGAAACTATGTTTTTTTATGGAAAACACACCAAATATGCAAAATCTTCCACCAAAACTATTTCTCAAAGCGGAATATTTGATTAGATATAATCGGGGGTTGAGGTGTGTTTGTGGTGTATATTGTAGCGTCGCGGAAATTTAGTGCTGCAAGGGGTTCTGGGTATTTGTTCTGTTGTGTTCATGTTGTGTTACGGTGCGGATGTTCTCCCGAAATGTGTTTGTCATTCTTGTTTGGTGTGGGTTCACAGTGGCACATATTTGTAACAGTGTTAAAGTTGTTTATACGGCCACCCTCAGTGTGACCTGTATGGCTGTTGAACAAGTATGCCTTAATTAACAATCAATCCACTACTTCACTCTCTCTGTCTCTGCCCCTCCCTCATGAATGTTGCTGCGTGGGCACACCTTCATAATTTGCTTTGTTTTTAACCCCTTTTTAACTATGGACGTACATTGTAAATACACGCAACCCTGACTCAAAACGCCAGACAGTTGAGGCATTTAAGAAACCCAGCCCAGACAGCCTGGACAGCCCCGCAAAAGAGGACATGTCCGGGGAAAAGAGGACATGTAGTCAGTCTAAACAAATTCAATAAAAGGCATGATCCTATGTGACAGATCACGGCACTACCGTCCACACAAAGATGTTAATAAAAAAAAAGTAATCCAGGGGTTTTCAACATTTTCCAGGCCAAAGACGGCGTGGCGCAGTGGGAGAGTGGCCGTGCGCAACCCGAGGGGCCCTGGTTCAAATCCCACCTAGTACCAACCTCGTCACGTCCGTTGTGTCCTGAGCAAGACACTTCACCCTTGCTCCTGATGGGTGCTAGTTGGCGCCTTGCATGGCAGCTCCCTCCATCAGTGTGTGAATGTGTGTGTGAATGGGTAAATGTGGAAGTAGTGTCAAAGCGCTTTGAGTACCTTGAAGGTAGAAAAGCGCTATACAAGTACAACCCATTTAAATTAGTAGAAAAACAGAGCGGGGACCACCTACTCATATATGTTGTTTGATATTGTTTTTTTTTTTAATCTAGCTGGTCCTAAATGTACCGACTAATAGTGATTGTGCAATATTCCTCGATCCTATGAGGATAACCTCTTTCCCTACCAGATCTTTTAAGAGCATGGAATAAAACACCACTCTTATGAACATCAATACTTTATCTATGGTGATCGACGGCAATAGTGAAGCAAATGGAAACAAATTCACAGCAAATATTAGTGGCAGAGTTATCCTCTCTGACCTTTTCATAATGTTCATTTTATTTTCATGTCACACTTTGCATTTCACATCAATATCAATCAATCAATCAATGTTTATTTATATAGCCCTAAATCACAAGTGTCTCAAAGGGCTGCACAAACCACAGAGACATCCTCGGTTCAGAGCCCACATAAGGGCAAGGAAAAACTCACAACCCAGTGGGATGTCAATGTGAATGACTAAGAGAAACCTTGGAGAGGACCGCAGATGTGGGTGAGACATAGGGAGGCCCGAATATAATACATTACAGTAATCGAGACGAGACGTAACGAATGCATGAATAATGTTCTCAGCGTCGCTAGTGGACAAAATGGAACACATTTTTGCGAAATTACAGAGTTAATAATCTCCCTCTGGTCTGCAATTATTTAAATTGTTTATTGCATGTTAGATGACAACAGTCTTGTTATACTCTGATCAAAGTCCAAACCAAAGCTATCAAAGATAACTTGGTAATAACAAGGATAGGATAGCAGAGTAGCTCTTTATTGTCATTGCACTTAAAAAGTTCGGACATTGTACACGGTGACAGGTGGGAAAATGCAAACTGTGGGAAAATTCTAAATATAAGTGGACTATAAGGACAAAGAGTAAGTCCCGGATTAAACTCCTGGCAAGTTACCAAGAGTTTCATTTAAGAGTAGTATTTTCATTTTTCAATTTCGTGATGAACGTATCTTGAAGAAACAAGTCCATGTCAGAAAACGAACTAATTTAGCTGACTGTACCGATTTTCTCAAGAGGAGTGGTTAACAATTCAACAAGAAGCTTGCCAGAAGCTTGTGGGTGGCTACCAAAAGCACCTTATTGCAGTGCCAAGGTACCATGGAACAAAATATTAACATTGCTATATCATATGCAATATGTATACTATACATGTATATCATTGTGGAGGGAGATGTGGCCAGCGCTGCCTGCAGGAGCAAAATGCACCGCCTCTGTCCATGGTGCTGAGGACAGAGCCCCATCTGACGGGGGAGTGGCAGTGTTGTCAACGAGACACAGCTGGCAGATGATTAGATTTCACAGGTGGTGCGTGTTGATCTAATCATCTGTTGTCTTTAACAGTAAGCGGCCGGGAGCAGGAGGAGAGAGAGAGGATACGGACGTGGCTGAAAAGTCGCGTCCTGCCGGAGAGAGAACTTTGTTAGAATATATCATCATTAAAACCTTGTTAAAACCTGCATGCTGGGCTCCTGTGCCGTGTCTGACAGTAGGACTGCGAGGAAGCAACTTCCACAATCATATTGTATACTTTTGACCCAGCAGATTTGGTCACATTGTCAGGAGACCCATAATAAAGTCATTAAAAAAAAAAAAAACTTCATGAATTTTTTTTGTGACCAACAAGTATGTGCTCCAATCACTCTATCACAAAAAAATAAGAGTTGTAAAAAATTATTGGAAACTCAAGACAGCTGTGACATTATGTTCTTTACAAGTGTATGTAAACGTTTGACCACAACTGTATAAAATAGTCAGTACTCTATTTCTATTTGAATACGTTTCATTGAGAGCAGGTAATTTACAAGGTACACTGTACATATACAGTCAAGTATCGAATTTTTTGAAGATTGGATTAAGGCAACCTTCACTGAAATCAGTCAAAAAGTAATTTTCTAATGTGGTGACTTAAACATTGGCCTAATAAAGCAAAAGACCATTGATGAATTTGTAGTTATGATGTATAGGATGCGTTTGTATCCAAAAACCACATGGCCAAGCATAATCACAAAACACCGTAACACACTTACTGATAATCCATCCATCCATCCATTTTCTACCGCTTGTCCCTGTTGGGGTGGCGGGGGGTCGCTGGAGCCTATCTCAGCTGCATTCGAGTGGAAGTCGGCGTACACCCTGGACAAGTCGCCACCTCATCGCAGGGCCAACACAGATTGTCACAGACAACATTCACACTTCCATTCACACACTAGGGGCAATTTAGTGTTGCCAATCAACCTATCCCCAGGTGCATGTCTTTGGAGGTGGGAGGAAGCCGGAGTACCCGGAGGGAACCCACGCAGTCACGGGGAGGACATGCAAACTCCACACAGACCTTCGTATTGTGAGGCAGACGCACTAACCCCAATGTTTGCTAATGATTTTGATAATAATATTAAAAGTTGTCTGCTAATAACCAACATCAGTGATCATCTTATTAGTTTTCACAATCTATGACAGGAAACTAAAGGAAGGAACATGGGACGACAAAAATACATTTGAAAGACTTTGCACAGAATAAAGCATGGATGCTTGAAAGAATGATCTGAAAGAACACAGTTGGGACAATGTGTGCAGTGAATATGATGTGGATGATACATATGGTTATGTCTTTAATACTTTAAAGATTGATTTATGACAAACATTGTCAATGGAAACAGCTTGGTAGGAAGGGAAAGAAGAACAATCAACCATGGATTGCGGGGGGCGCTTGAGCCTATCTCAGCAGTATTCGGGCGAAAGGCAAGGTACACCCTGGACAAGTCGCCATCTCATCACAGGGCCAACACAGATAGACAGACAACATTCACACTCACATTCACACTAGGGACCATTGAGTGTTTGTTGGAGCCAAATGTCCTTTTTTTTTTTTTTTTTTCTCTAATTAATTGCTGGCTTCAGCTCATGTTCAGTTTCCTTTTCGGCGGATTGCTCCGCCCACTTCCTGTTGACAACCAGGAAGTGTTGACAGGGGTGGAACTGTTGCTATGGTGTGATTACCATGGTAGCCTACTTAAAATGGGTCCAAAGGTGAGCACCGGAGGGCTATTGGAAGACAAACAGTTGTCGAACGTGCCGTGTCGTGTCGTGCCGTGACATGACGTGACGTGTCGTGACTTGTCGTGACAATGCAGTGACAATGTGCCATTCAAGGTCAGCATATTTTGTTATATAGCATACATTTGATTTAAGTTGATAGCATAAAATAAACGGATTGTCATATCCAAACACAAAACTATAGTACTGGACATTCTATCAAACTGGTCAACACAGTCGCCCACAGTATCGGCCCAGAGGTAAGTACTGTACAGTGTTGCCAATCGACCTATCCCCAAGTGCATGTTTTTTCATCTGTCCATCTTAGGTGAGCTCGGAGAAGCCGGCGGCGTTCCTGTGTGTTGTTGATAAATGGCTTTCGCTTTGCATAGTAGAGTTTTAACTTGCACTTACAGATGTAGCGACCAACTGTCGTTACTAACAGTGGTTTTTTGAAGTGGTCCTGAGCCCAAGTGGTGATATTCTTTACACACTGATGTCGGTTTGTAATGCAGTACTGCCTGAGGGATCAAAGGTCCTTAATATCATCGCTTACGTGCAGTGATTTCTCCAGATTCTCTGAACCTTTTGATGATTTTATGGACACTAGAAAGTAAAATCCCTAAATTCCTTGCAATTGCTCTTTGAGAAATGGTATTCTAAAACTGTTTGACAATTTGCTTACAAATTGGTGACCCTCTCCCCATCCTTGTTTGTGAATTACTCAGCATTTTTGGGAAGCTGTTTTTATACCCAATAATGGCACCCACCTGTTCCCAATTAGCCTGCACACCTGTGGGATGTTCCAAATAAGTGTTTGATGAGCATTCCTTAACTTCTTTGTCACGTGTTGCTGGCATCAAATTCTAAAGTTAATGATTATTTGCAAAAATAAATTTTTTTATCAGTTTTATCATCAAATATGTTGTCTTTGTAGCATATTCAACTGAATATGGGTTGTAAAGGATTAGCAAATCATTGTATTCTGCTTCAATCAATCAATGTTTATTTATATAGCCCCAAATCACAAATGTCTCAAAGGACTGCACGAATCATTACGACTACAACATCCTCGGGCTTATATTTACATCTAACACAATTTCCCAAGTCATATGGAAACAGGGTTTGTATATATATATATATATATATATATATATATATATATATATATATATATATATATATATATATATATATATATATCCATCCATCCATCCTCTACCGCTCATTTCCTTTTTGGGGTCGCGGGGGGCGCTGGCGCCCGGAAGGCGGGGTACATATATATATATATATATATATATATATATATATATATATATATATATATATATATATATATATATATATATATATATATATATATATATATATATATATATATATATATATATATAAAAGCTTTATGGAGATGATAATTTCATTTTCCAGCATGATCTGGCACCTGCCCACAGAGCCAAAACCACCAGTAACTGGTTTACTAACATTGGCGTTACAGTTCTCGATTGGCCTGCCAACTCCCCTGACCTATACCCCATAGAGAATTTGTGAGGTATTGTGAAGAAGAAGCTTAAAGACCCCAGACCCAATAATGCAAATGAGCTAAAGGCAGCTATTGAAGCATCCTGGGCATCCATAATACCTCAGCAATGCCACAGGCCGATTGCCTCCATGCCACGCCGTATTGATGCAGTAATCCATGCAAAAGGATTCCCAACCAAGTACTGACTGCATTAATTGACATTTTCAAATGTTTGATTTTGTTTTGCTGTTATAAGTTTTTTTTTTTTACTCGGTTTGTGGAAATATTCAAATTTTTTGAGATAGGATTTTTGAGTTTTCTTCAGCTGTGTGCCATAATCAGCAATGTTAAAATAATAAAAGGCTTGCAATATTTCAGTTGATGTGTAATGAATCCAGAATGTGTGACATTTTCATGTTTTTAGTTGCATTACAGAAAATAAAGAAAGGACTTTATCACAATATTCTCCTTTTCTAAAACAGTCCTGCATATATGAAAATTTGAATTTCAGTGAATTCTAGATATAAATGCACTTAAATGTAGAATATATGTAGAATATATTTATACTATTCATATATTATATATATATATATATATATATATATATATATATATATATATTTATACTATTCATATATTATATATATATATATATATATATATATATATATATATTTATACTATTCATATATTATATATATATATATATATATATATATATATATATTTATACTATTCATATATTATATATATATATATATATATATATAATATATGATCCATATTATATTATTATTTATTATTATTGTCTATTGTGAGTGAACTGTGTTGCTGAATTTCCCCCAGGGCGTGTCTTAATGAAATTAAACAATGCATGTCCGCTAACTTTTTGCAAGTTAACGCCAAGAAAACGGAAATGCTGATTATCGATCCTGCTAAACACCGACATCTATTTAATAATACCACCTTAACATTTGACAACCAAACAATTACACAAGGTGACTCGGTAAATAATCTGGGTATTATCTTTCACCCAACTCTTTCGTTTGAGTCACACATTAAGAGTGTTACTAAAACGGCCTTTTTTCATCTCCGTAATATCGCTAAAATTCGCTCCATTTTGTCCACTAGCGACGCTGAGATCATTATCCATGCGTTGTTTACGTCTCGTCTCGATTACTGTAACGTATTATTTTTGGGTCTCCCTATGTCTAGCATTAAAAGATTACAGTTGGTGCAAAATACGGCTGCTAGACTTTTGACAAGAACAAGAAAGTTTGATCATATTACACCTGTACTGTATATACCTTTATATGCATATATACCTATTTATATATACCCATACTGGCTCACCTGCACTGGCTTCCTGTGCACTTAAGATGTGACTTTAAGGTTTTACTATTTACGTATAAAATACTACACGGTCTAGCTCCATCCTATCTTGCCGTTTGTATTGTACCATATGTACCAGCAAGAAATCTGCGTTCAAAGGACTCAGGCTTATTAGTGCTTCCCAGAGCCCAAAAAAAGTCTGCGGGCTATAGAGCGTGTTCCATTCGGGCTCCAGTACTCTGGAATGCCCTCCCGGTAACAGTTAGAGATGTCACCTCAGTAGAAGCATTTAAGTCCCATCTTGAAACTCATTTGTGTACTCTAGCCTTTCAATAGACCTCCTTTTTAGACCAGTTGATCTGCCGTTTCTTTTCTTTTCTCCTCTACCCCCCTGTCCCTTGACACAGGTCTGTTGGCCATGGATGAAGTGCTGGCTGTCAAGAGTCGGGACCCGGGATGGCTGTACATCGGTTGGGGACATCTCTGCATCGGTTGGGGACATCTCTGCGCTGCTGACCCGTCTCCGCTTGGTATGGTCTCCTGCTGGCTCCACTATGGACGGGACTCCCGCTACTATATTGGATTCACTATAGACTGGACTCTCACTGTTATGTTGGTTCCACTATGCACTGGACTTTCACAATATCATGTTAGACCCGCTCGACGTCCATTGCTTTTGGTCTTCCCTAGAGGGGGGAGGAGTTGCCCACATATGCGGTCCCCTCCAAGGTTTCTCATAGTCATTGTCACCGGGGAGACAATGACTGGGGTGAGCTTTTCCTTGCCCTTATGTGGGCTCTGTACCGCGGATGTCGTTGTGGCTTGTGCAGCCCTTTGAGACACTTGTGATTTAGGGCTGTATAAATAAACATTGATTGATTGAATTAAGAACTTTCTATTCTGTTCTGTTCTATTCTATGTATACTCCTCCCCCTTAACCCCGCCCCCGCCCACCTCAACAAGTATGCTTTTTATTTTCTACTGCAGGGGTGTCCAAAGTGAGGCCAGAGGGCCATTTGCGGCCCGCAACTAATTGTTCACCGGCCCGCCACACATTCTGGAAATGCTATTGCAAAAATAAAAAATAACACTTAAAAAAAGGGAAATTAGGTGAAATTTAATGAGAAAAAGTTGCAATTTTGACACAAAGCTGCCATGCAGGCTGTTTTTTTTTCTTTTGTCTTTTTTTATTTTTCTCTTTTTGCCATTGCTCAAAAAAAAAGACAAAAAAATCTGTCATAATTATTTTCAAGGCTCCAATTACTTCAAGTATTTCACTTTAAAATGTTTTGTGTTGTAAATATTGCATTTATTGTGTGGTTGCCATAAAAAACATCAAAGTTTTCTTTGACAAAAGAGCATAAAACAAAATAATAGTTCAAATGTAAAATCAATAGATTTTGATCCTGTAACTCATATGTGTTGAATGTAAAAGAAAAACCTAATAAGAATGTATCACTTTATGAGTGGGGCACCTTTTGGATCCCAAATATATTTATTGGTATTTTATTTATCTTTTCACTGTTTTTACTTAAGAAATATAAAGTATTTAAAATCAATGGTGTCATGTAGGGCTGTGAATTTTTGGGTGTCCCAACATTCGATTCAATATCGATTCTTGGGGTCGCGATTCGATTATATATCGATTTTTTCGATTCATCGCAATTCTCGATTCAAAAACGATATTTTTCCGATTCAAAAGGATTCTGTATTCATTCAATACATAGGATTTCAGCAGGATCTACCCCAGTCTGCTGACATGTTAGCAGGGTAGTAGATTTTTTTTAAAAAGCTTTTATAATTGTAAAGGACAATGTTTTATCGACTGATTGTAATAATGTAAATTTGTTTTAACTATTAAATGAACCAAAAATACGACTTATTTTATCTTTGTGAAAATATTGGACACAGTGTGTTGTCAAGCTTATGAGATGCAATGCAAGTGTAAGCCACTGTGACACTATTGTTATTTTATTTTTATTTTTACAAATGTCTAATGATAATGTCAATGAGGGATTTTTAATCACTGCTATACTGAAATTATAACTAATATTGATACTGTTGTCGATAATATTCATTTTTGTTTCACTACTTTTGGTTTGTTCTGTGTCGTGTTTGTGTCTCCTCTGTTGTGATCCAGTTCCCGGATCACATCTCTAGTCTGTTTTTGAGTCCTTTTTGGTGTTTTGATTATTTTTGGACTCTTCTGATCCCTCAGTTTGTGTATGCACTTCCTGTTTTGGTTACCATGGTTACTTGATTTGTTCACCTGTTTCCTTACGCAATAAATAGGTTTCCGCTAGCGGCGATTACCCGTAATCCTTCGTGGCAGCCGCCATCTTGTGTGTCAAAACTTTGTTTACTCGTCTGCGGCAGTTTTCTAAATATTTTTCCACACTTTTGCAGCAACAATGACGTCCACTTCGGGAAATTTGAAAGAAGTCGTAAAAGTTCCCTACAGACAGACGCTAGATGGGGTTTGCAAAGCCAGGTATTTACAGAAATTGAAGGATATTGGCGATAAAGATCCGTATGAGATGGGAAAGCACGAATGGACGACGGACTTGAAATGTTATCCTGATAAAACTTACCCCGACATCGTCAACTATTTGGTGAACAATGTTAGTGCCTACACTCTGGATGAGCTCAAGGGCTACACGTCGCTCGAAGCGTACAATTACTTTGTGTGTGGATGGGTACAGGAAATTAAACTGGCTACAATGGAAGATGAATGTGTTTGTGTGTTCGTCACTCTCAGAGATCAACTGATCCGTGTTTGGTGCCATGGGTTATATCAGAGAAGACAGGTCGTGTTTTATTAGGACACTGTACGTGTATGGCAGGCATTGGCGAAATATGTTCACATGTTTCTGCATTGTTGTTTGCCATTGAAGTGAGTGTCAAGATGCGGGACAACACGACAGTCACACAGGAAAAATCTTACTGGCTACTTCCATCTGCAGTCAAGAAAGTTGGGTACAAGACCATACAGGACATTAACTTCACATCCGCCAAGAAAATGAAGAGAAAGCTAGACAAGGCAATCGTATCTAGAGATACACCGGCACCATTAAAACAGAGGAAACTACCGAAGGTACAGAAGGGGACACAAGATGAACTGTCAGACTTGTACAGAGAATTAAAATCCAAACGAAAAATTAAGCCTGTCTTTCTTTCTCTGATTCCAGGATATGCTAAAGACTATCGTCCAGAAGCACTTGATAAAAAGTACCCAAAAGTATTTTCAGAACTATATGATTCTAGCTATGCATCTGCATAGTTTAGGGTATCTTGATTTAATTCATTTAAATTTTTATAAAATTGTCCAAAAATAAGGGGAGATTGCCTATATTATATATGGAAGGTTATATTTGTGCAACAACAACGTCAGACGTCGAGCGTTATTAAGTACGAGCACAGGCACAGTAGTTCCTCTGTTTTAATATCTATTTTAACCATAACACATTTTATCATCGATACAGAGAGCAACATAATTCAAAGTACCTGTTACAAAATGATCAGAGCAAACTTTATATTGTCGTTTTGCTGGATCAGGGGTAAGTCCCACTCGATTGATTCTAGCTAGCCACAGGTTGCGCCTTTCTGTCGACAGTCGCTCGGTTTCTTTTCCCTGTTTTACTATAACCATAGTGATATCGTAGTACTTTGTTGTTCTTTGTCCTGAATTGGCGCGGTTTACACGTCCCCAAAAGACACATGTGTGACCTATTTCTCACAAAAATAACAACGGAGGCGTCCTTGGTTACGAGTGTTTGTTTTGACACACAAGATGGCGGACAAGGGAATTGTGGGACGGTTGTGACGTCATCGAAAACCCATGTATTGTTTCCTTACGCAATTGTTTGCTTTAGTATTTATACCTGCCTGCTACCTCAGTTCATTCTTGGTTCGTCACTTGCTGTATGCAACACGCACGTTTGATTTTCTCTAAGTCCTTGTCGTTTGCTAAGTTACATCTTAGCTTCTGTGCGCTCGGCACACGCTTCTGTGGACACTTTAAACTCGATGCTAGTTTAGCATTAGCTTCTCGTGCTCTCCGGCACGCCTTTACATTGCTCTTTTGTACAAGTGTTCTTTTATCATTTTGTATATTAAAATCGGCTCTTACCTGCTATCCTGCCTGTCTGGTCCCACTGCATCCTGGGGTGATACCTTCGCGCATCATTATGCGTTCCAAACGTGACATACTCAATTGCACTGTTTATTGCAGTTCTGAGTGTTACTGGGTCAGGTTTGGTTTTGGAATTGGATTGCGTTGTTATGGTACTGCTGTGTATTAATTTGTAGGATTGATTAAAAAAACTAAACAAAAAAAACAAACAAAAAATATATTAAAAAAATAGATTTTTTTAAAAATGAGAATCGATTCTGAATCGCACAACGTGAGGATCTTGATTCGTATTCGAATCGATTTTTTTTCCCACACCCCTAGTGTCATGCATTATTGATCTTTTAGGGCTTTAATTACTAAATACTGCATATTTCAGTACTATAAAAATAAGTAGTTTTTGATAGAAAAGCTATAAAACCTTTTTTTGTATTACTTTATATCAACTTGAAGTAGATATGGAGATTTATTGTAAGCGTTAAATAAAAATAATAATAATTTTACTTATTTTTAACATTTTAGTGACTGAGTAAAATAAAAAAAATTAAAAATCCATACATTTTGTTCTGGTTTGAAAATGACAAAATATGAAAACGGCCCCCGCACGCTTTCATTTTTCCATGTGCGGCCCTCAGTGGAAAAAGTTTGGACACCCCTGGTCTACTGAGTTTAAATTTTTTAATAATTTCTGCTGGCGGTGGGCCTACTGAAACCCACTACTACCGACCACGCAGTCTGATATTTTAAATATCAATGATGAAATATCAACATTGCAACACATGCCAATACGGCCGGTTTAGTTTACTAAATTCCATCCTTTTTCTACCGCTTATTCCCTTTCGGGGTCGCGGGGGGTGCTGGCGCCTATCTCAGCTACAAGCGGGCGGAAGGCGGGGTACACCCTGGACAAGTCGCCACCTCATCGCAGGGCCAGCACAGCTAGACAGACAACATTCACACTCACATTCACACACTAGGGCCAATTAAGTGTTGCCAATCAACCTATCCCCAGGTGCATGTCTTTGGAAGTGGGAGGAAGCCGGAGTACCCGGAGGGAACCCACGCATTCACGGGGAGAACATGCAAACTCCACACAGAAAGATCCCGAGCCTGGATTTGAACCCAGGACTGCAGGACCTTCGTATTGTGAGGCAGACGCACTAACCCCTCTGCCACCGTGAAGCCAGTTTACTAAATTGCAATTTTAAATTTCCTGTGATGTGTCTTGTTGAAAACGTCGCGGAATGACGCGTATGATGACGCGTGCGCGTGACGTCACCGGTGGTAGCGGACATGTTCTCCCAGCACCGATCACGGCTAAAAGTAGTCTGTTTTTATCGCATGATTACACCGTATTCTGGACATCTGTGTTGCTGAATCTTTTGCAATTTGCTCAATTAATAATGGGGACTACAAATAAGAAAGATGTTGGTGGAAAGTGGTGTATTGCAGCCGGCTGTAGCAACACAAACACAGCCGGTGTTTCTTTGTTTGTTGTGAAACTTTACTATAGAACAGAGGGGTCAAGCGAACATGTTTCTCTACCACATGTCAACACCAGCAGGTTTCGATGAGAAAATTTTGGTAATAAGTCGGCTCTTACCGTAAACATGAGCGGAGCTTGTGTCGTTCCTCCTGCAACTGTCAAAGAGGCATCTGCGACTTTCTTGGCTCCTCCGTGGCTTCCCTCAGAGACACTGGCGGTCACCACAACCCTCCAACTTTCAGGTATGACTATATAATCTCACTAAAACACTAGTAACACAATCAATCGATAAGGGATTTTCCAGAATTATCCTAGTAAATGTGTCTAATAACATCTGAATCGCTCCCACTGCCCTTGTCTTTTTTTTCTTCTAGTCCTTCACTCTCACTATCCTCATCCACGAATCTTTAATCCTCGCTGCTGGTGGCCATGATTGTAAACAATGTGCGGATGTGAGGAGCTCCACAACCCGTGACGTCACGCGCACATCGTCTGCTACGTCAGGTACAGGCAAGGCTTTTTTATTAGCGACCACAAGTTGCAATCTTTATCGTCGATGTTCTCTACTAAATCCTTTCAGCAAAATTATGGCAATATCGCGAAATGATCAAGTATGACACATAGAATGGACCTGCTATCCCCGTTTAAATAAGAAAATCTCCTTTTAGTAGCTAGGCCTTTAACGAAAAAATTGTGTCTGGGTTAAAAAAAAAAAAAAAAGGTTGAAAAATACTTCTCTAAGCCAGTCTTTTTCAACCTTTTCTGAACCAAGGCACATTTTTTTTTAATTGAAAAAATCCAGAGGCACACCACCGCCAGAAAAAATAAAAAAGTTAAACTCAGCAGCCGATGTTGACAATAAAAAGTAGTACTCACAATTGTTGGATATGAATTCAAATCATAAAAAACCATGCAATACT
This sequence comes from Nerophis ophidion, assembly GCF_033978795.1. Taxonomy (NCBI): domain Eukaryota; kingdom Metazoa; phylum Chordata; class Actinopteri; order Syngnathiformes; family Syngnathidae; genus Nerophis; species Nerophis ophidion. The sequence goes on along the minus strand of NC_084611.1, from coordinate 55,566,998 downwards.
TTAGCTCTTGTCTCAAAGTAAATGTGCTGTCACGACCTGTCACATCACACCGTAACTTATTTTGAAGTTTTTGGTGTTTTCCTGTGTGTAGTGTTTTAGTTCTTGTCCTGTGCTCCTATTTTTGGTGGCTTTTCCTGTTTTGTTGGTATTTTCCTGTGGCAGTTCAATGTCTTCCTTGAGCGCTATTCCCCACACCTGCTTTGTTTTCGCATTTAAGACTATGCAAGTTGTTACTATCCTTCTTTGTGGGGACATTGTTGATTGTCATGTCATTTATGGATGCACTTTGTGGACACCGTCTGCTCCACATGCTGTAAGACTTTGCTGTCGTCCAGCATTCTGTTTTTGTTTACTTTGCAGCCAGTTTAGTTTTAGTTTCATTTTGCATAGCCATCTCGAAGCTTCAATGGCTTTTCTTAGCGGCACTCGCCTTTTCTTTATTTTTGGTTCAAGCGTTATATACCTTTCCTTCACGCTGTCTCCCGCTGTCGTCTGCATATTGTGATCATGACAAACCATGTTGACTTCTACAATTATCTACCTGCAGCCACCGACTGATATGGAAGAGTATTACACGATTACGCTGCCGAGATTTTGACAGTGCAGACACTCAACAACGGCACATTTGCGGATTGTAATTACTGGTTTGCAAAAAATATTTTTGACCCAATTAGGTGAAATAACAATCTCCCACGGCACACCATAGTGCAGGGGTCGGGAACCTTTTTGGCTGAGAGAGCCAAAAAGCCAAATATTTCAAAAAGTATTTCCGTGAGAGCCATATAATATTTTTCTTAACACTGAACACAACTAAACGTGTGCATTTTTAAGTAAGACTAACATTTCTAGGGTATACGAGGTCTCTTATTCTTTGTAATAACATTGTAATTCTGAAGCTAACTGTGGAGGGGGCGTGGCCTGCGGGCCTGGAGCGAACTGGGGTGTGCCAGAACAGGCCTAGAAATCAGCGACAGGTGCGTAGATGGTCCACCTGGGCCTTGATATCTAATCACCTGTCGCTCAGTTATAAGCAGCAGCCAGTAGGAGAGACGGGGTTGGGGCTGGAGCCAGAGCGCGAGCGAGAACGAAAGACACAAATACAATTGCTGGAAACCAACTGAGAGACTTATTGAAAAATAAAACAATATTGTAACCCTGAAACAGGCTCTCATTTCAGTGAACAGGTATGGTAGAAAACGGATGGATGGAATAAAAATGCATGAGAATGTTTTATATTTTGAACGTTATTTTCAACACTGTGATTACAAGTGGAATCATTCATTACTTATCATGTTAAACAATGTCAGCTCAGATTTATCCGAGAGCCAGATGCAGTCATCAAAAGAGCCACATCTGGCTCGCGAGCCATAGGTCCCCTACCCCTGCCATAGTGTATCTCACGACTAGTGTGCCGCGGCACAGTGGTTGAAAAACACTGCTCTAAGCGAGCGACGGCAATGACAGCGTTAAAAAAGGTTCGAGTCTCCACCCTTTATGTTAATATGCGTGACGGACGGACTCGGGGCGTGGGGAAGTGCTCTCTGAATGAAGGGGAGGGGGGCGGCCGTCGTCATGGCCGCGGAGCTACGCTTTCAAGCCGGGTTTCGGGTCGCCCGGGGGCGCGCGTCACTGCTGCGAGAGTGGTCGAGGAGGGGAGGCGGCGCTCAGCTTACCTTTGGATGGAATCATGTCGCCGGAGAGAGCATCTCTGTGATACACGATAAAGCGTCTCCGAGGAAGACAGAAATGGGTGGGCAGATAACGCGAAATGCATTATACGGTAAGAAATGGATTCGAACGCTAACATCGTGGTAGTCTTCGATATGACGCTTTGCTACCAGGTGCAACCGCGAATAAGCTAATAATGGTGGCCCGGCAGTGTTGATCCATGGCTTACCTTAATGGCGACATTGTCTTTATTGTGACGTGGGGCCACTTGAAAGTGTCTGTGTGAAACAATATATACGATGATGTGTGTTGCATTTTAAACATACAGCTTCGCCCCTTTATGACGTGACAATAACACTACTAATAGAACACACACGAGAATATAGGACAGTACTGGAATCAGGAGTACTGTCCTATATTCTCCTTAAGAGGAGTTATTGTAACAATTAACAGTTCTATTTCAGTGTGCTTAGATCAGGGGTGTCCAACTCATTTTAGGTCCGGGGGCCACATGGAGAAAAATCTACTGGCAAGTGGGCCAGACTGGTAAAATCACTGCACGATAACTTAAAAATAAAGTCGACTTCAGATTGTTTTCTTTGTTTAAAAAATAGAACGAGCACATTCTGAAATTGTACGAATCATAATGTTGTTGTTTTTTTTTTTAATTACCTGTTGTGGTTAATAATATACCGTATTTCCTTGAATTGCCGCTGGGGCGCTAATTAATTTTAAACCTCTTCTCACTCCGGCACTTACCAAAGGCATGCAGTAAAAATCTGAGTGTAATGTAAGCGTGGACCTTAATTCCTACTGAGTAGCTCTTAATCTTCTTCCCTTTATGCGATTTCAAATTACCGGTATTGAAATCAGCCTCCTCCATTTTGAAAATGATGACAGGGGAAGTGTCAAAGTGGCGTGGGAGGAACTTTTCCCTCCTCCCACGCCACTTTGGTCTCCTCAGCATAACAGAAGTGTTCAGGATTCTTGACCACACCATTGATTACTGCCGAGTTTCACCCGGCAGTAATTCAAGGCAGGCGCATACTATATGCCCTGCGGCAATTCAAGGAAATACGGTATGTACTTTATTTGTCGCTATTTATACATATACATGATAACTTCAAAATAAAGACGACTTCAGATTTTTTTCGTTGTTTAAGAATAGAACGAGCACATTGTTAAATTGTACGAATCATAATGTTGTTTTTTTTGTTTTCCATTACCTGTTGTGGTTAATAGTATACTGTATTTCCTTGAATTGCTGCCGGGGCGCTAATTAATTTAAAACCTCTTCTCACTCCTGTGCTTACCAAAGGCATGCGGTAAAAGTAAGCATGCGCTAATTATTTTAAAACCTCTTCTCACTCCGGCACTTACCAAAGGCATGCAGTAAAAATTTGAGTGTAATGTAAGCTTGGACCTTAATTCCTACTGAGTACCTCTTAATCTTCTTCCCTTTATGCGATTTCAAATTACCGGTATTGAAATCAGCCTCCTCCATTTTGAAAATGATGACGGGAAGTGTCAAAGTGGCGTGGGAGGAACTTTTCCTTCCTCCCACGCCACTTTGGTCTCCTCAGCATAACAGAAGTGTTCAGGATTCTTGACCACACCATTGATTACTGCCGAGTTTCACCCGGCAGTAATTCAAGGCTGGCGCATACTATATGCCCTGCGGCAATTCAAGGAAATATGGTATGTACTTTATTTGTCGCTATTTATACATATACATGATAACTTCAAAATAAAGACTACTTCAGATTTGTTTTCGTTGTTTAAGAATAGAACAAGCACATTCTGAAATTGTACGAATCATAATGTTGTTTTTTTTGTTTTCAATTACCTGTTGTGGTTAATAGTATACCGTATTTCCTTGAATTGCCGCCGGGGCGCTAATTAATTTAAAACCTCTTCTCACTCCTGCGCTTACCAAAGGCATGCGGTAAAAGTAAGCATGCGCTAATTATTTTAAAACCTCTTCTCAGTCCGGCACTTACCAAAGGCATGCAGTAAAAATTTGAGTGTGATGTAAGCTTGGACCTTAATTCCTACTGAGTAGCTCTTTATCTTCTTCACTTTATGCGATTTCAAATTACCGGTATTGAAATCAGCCTCTTCCATTCTGAAAATGATGACAGGGGAAGTGTCACTCGTGACGTCACGAGTTTGACCAAGCGCTAATACTATAAGCATGCGCTAATTATTTTGCAAAGCGAGTTTGACCCGGCAGTAATTCAAGGCAGGCGCATACTATATGCCCTGCGGCAATTTAAGGAAATACGGTATGTACTTTATTTGTCGCTATTTATACATATACATGATAACTTAAAAATAAAGGCGACTTCAGATATTTTTCTTTGTTTAAACATAGAACGCGCACAATCGAAAATTATACATATCAAAATATGTTTTTTTTGTTTTTTGATTTCAAGTACCTTTTGTGGTTAATAGTATATATACTTCATTTGTTGATATTTATATATTCTGAATAAATTATGTGATAATGTTGGAGTATAACTGTCATACTCAATTTGTCAGTTATTTAAACTTAACTCCTAAACAAAACATGCATTTAATGCCTTAAATAATGTTTCTTTGTGAGTTTTACCAGAAACATATGCTTTTGTAAGGTTTGCAATCGCTAAAAATAGTTTTTATACTCAATATGACAGTATTGTTCATAGAATCCTGAGATTCATTTTTCAGGGGTGTCAAACTCATTTTAGATCGGAGGGCCACATGGAGAAAAATCTACTCCCAAGTGGGGCCGGACTGGCAAAATCATGGCACGATAACTTAAAAATAAAGATGACTTCAGATGGTTTTCTTTTTTTAAAAATACAACAAACACTTCAGAAATTGTCCGTGACCCCGAGCGGGACAAGCGGTTGAAAATGAATGGATGGACATTCTGAAATTGTACGAACCATAATGTTATCATATTTTAGTTTTTCGTTTTCAATTACCTGTTGTGGTTAATAGTGTATATACTGTATTTGTCGATATTAATATGTTCTGAATAAATGATGTAATAATGATGGAGTATAACTGTCATACTCAATATAGATAGATAGATAGATAGATAGATAGATAGATAGATAGATAGATAGATAGATAGATAGATAGATAGATAGATAGATAGTACTTTATTGATTCCGTCAGAAGAGTTTCCTCAAGGAAATTAAATTCCCAGCAGCAGTGTACATAATTGAGATCGAATTTAAAAAGTAAATAATGGGGGTATAAATGGAAACAAAATAGAAAAATATTACAATATAACTGCAATGGATATTATATGACAGTTATTTAAATGTAACTCCGAAACAAAACCTGCAATATGTCTAATAAGGCCTTAAATAATGTATCTTGTTGAGTTTTACTAGAAACATATGCTATTGCAAGGTTTGCAAACACAAACATTTGTTTTTGTAATGTTCTTAGAGTCCCGAGATCCATTTTTCTGGGATGTCAAACTCATTTTAGATCGGGGCCACATGGAGAACAATCTAACGAGCACATTCTGAAATTGTACGAATCATAATGTTGTTTTTTGTTTTTTTGTTTTCAATTACCTGTTGTGGTTAATAGTATGTATATGTACTTAATTTTGTCGATATTTATATTTTCTGAATAAATAAAGTGATAATGTTGGATGATAAACTCTAAACAAAACATGCAATATTTCTAATAATGCCTTGAATAATGTATATTTGTGAGTTTTATTAGAAACATATGCTTTTGTAAGGTTTGGAAATACAAAAAATAGTTATTTTTTTACTCAATATGACAGCAATGTTCTTAGAATCCTGAGATGAATTTTTCTGTGGTGTCAAAGTCATTTTAGATGGGGGGGCCACATAAAGAAAAATCTACTCCCAAGTGGGCCGGACTGTTAAGATCACTGCACGATAACTTAAAAAAAAAGACAACTTCAGATTGTTTTCTTTGTTTAAAAATAGAACGAGCACATTCTTAAATAGTACAAATCATAACGTTTTTTTTTATGTTTTTTTTTTACAATTACCTGTTGTGGTTGATAGTATATGTACTTTATTTGTCGTTATTTATATATATTTATACATGAAAACTTAAAAATAAAGACAACTTCATATTGTTTTCTTTGTTTAAAAATAGAACGAGCACATTTTGGAATTGTACGACTCATAATGTTGTTGTTTTGTTTTCAATTACCGTTTGTGGTTAATAGTATATATACTTCTTTTGTAGATATTTATATTTTCTGAATAAATTGTGTTAATGTTGGAGTATAACTGTCAATATGGCAGTTACTTAAACATAACTCCTAAACAAAACATGAAATATGTCTAAATGCCTTAAATAATGTATCTTTGTGAGTTTTACAAGAAACATGTGCTTTTGTAAGGTTTGCAATCACAAAAAAAATGTTTTTATACTCAATATGACAGTAATGTTCTTAGAATCCTGAGATAAATTTTAAATCCATAAAGATAAATCAAATATACCAAAATCCAATTACAGTATGTTATTTATGTGGTTTGATCATTTTCCTTGACTGATGTACTAAAACCATTAAAGGCCTACTGAAACCCACTACTACCCACCACGCAGTCTGATAGTTTATATATCAATGATGAAATATTAACATTGCAACACATGCCAATGCGGCCTTTTTAGTTTACTAAATTGCAATTTTAAATTTCCCGGGAGTTTTGTCTTGAAAACGTTGTGTAATGATGACGTGTACGCAAGACGTCACAGGTTTTTAGGAAGTATGAGCGCTACGCACACACACACAGCTAAATGTCGTCTGCTTTAACGGCATAATTACACAGTATTTTGTAGAACTGTGTTGCTGAATCTTTTGCAATTTGTTCAATTAATATTGGAGAAGTCAAAGTAGCAAGATGGAGTTGGGAAGCTTAAGCCTTTAGCCACACAAACACACGGTGATTTCTTGTTTAAAATTCCTGGAGGTGAAAATTTACTATGGATCAGAGCGCGGTCAAGCGAACATGAAACACGACGGAATGTCAACCAGCAGGTTCCGGTGAGAAAATTGTGGTTAAAAAGTCGCTTCTTACAAGAGAAAAGCTGAGCTTGCCCCGTCCATTGCTGCCGTCGACTCCCCTGAGACACTGCACGTCAAGACACCCGTGGACGTACACCTCAGACTATCAGGTACTGTTTAACTCACTAAAACATTAGCAACATAATAGAAAGATAAGGGATTTCCCAGAATTATCCTACTAAATGTGTCTAAAAACATCGGAATCCGTCCCAATGCAATCGCGTTTTTTTTTAAACTTTTTTTTTTTTTTTCTATTACGTCGCTATCAATATCCTCAAACACGAATCTTTCATCCTCGCTCAAATTAATGGGGAAATTGATGTTTTCTCGGTCCGAAAAGCACTTTTTGTTGGAGGCTCCCATAAAAACAATGTGAATATGTGAGGAGCCCTCACACGTGCGACGTCATCGTCTGCGACTTCAGGTAGAGGCAGGGCATTTGTCTTAGCACCGAAAGTTGCAAACTTTACCGTGGATGTTCTCTACTAAATCCTTACAGCAAAAATATGGCAATATCGCGAAATGATCAAGTATGACACATAGAAGGGACCTACTATCCCCGTTTAAATAAAAAAAATCTAAATTCAGTAGGACTTTAACTAAAGTAAACCACATCATGTGGTGATTTTGTACATATGTAACATCATCTACAAAGATTAAAATAATTGCTATTGCCACATCCTGTGGACACATTTATAACCGCTGTTTCTTTAATTCCAAAAAATTTTAGGTACATTTTTATACTTAGCAAACTCATCCCGCGGGCCGGTTAAAATCTGTTCGCGGGCCAAATCCGGCCCTCGGGCCGTACGTTTTTCACCCCTGCCAAAGGCTCACACAATTCCTGTAAATAATCCAAATTTCGAGCACAGCGTCATAGTTTTCACGGCTTTTTGGTTGTTAGAGGTAGAAAGCCTTTTAAAGTACATTTCTAATTCTTTTTTTAAAGGCACAAAAAACAGGTCAGGTATTGAAAAATGTACATTTATGAATATAAAACTTAGCCAACAGTATAATGAGGTTTCAAATTTGTTCTCATACAGTGTAAATACAAATAGCACAGATTAAAAACAAAGCACAAATTTGTCATGAATTGCAGTATAAACATAGACCATATACAGCTCACCCTATATGACGTGATAATAACACTATCAATAGCACACACACATGATTCCAGTCCTGTCCTACATTCTCCCGGAGAATTATTGTAACAATTAACAGTTCTATTTTAGTATGCCTAGATGAAGCCACCTACTGCTCTTGCAGCGTCTGTAAGTTTACACCACCTGAGCATTCTAATTAAAGCCCCAGCGTTGATCCAATTAGTTAAAGGACAGACTAAGAATATTAGACAGATAAGGATATGTGGGATCGAGGTCAAACACCTCAGTAAATTGCAGATTTTTTTCAGAAAAAATTAAAAACTATGTTGTCCCAATACCATTATACCAATACCAAGTTATTTCAATACTTTTTGATACTTTTCTGAATAAAGGGCACCACAAAAAATTGCATTATTGGCTTTATTTTAACAAAAAATCTGAGGGTACATTGAACATATGTTTATTGTTACAAGTTTGTGCTTAAATAAAATAGTGAGCATACAAGACAACTTGTCTTTTAGTAGTAAGTAAACAAACAAACACTCCTAATTTAGTCTGCTGACATATGCAATAGCATATTGTCATTTTCCATTCTATTATTTTGTCAAAATTATTAAGGACAAGTGGTAGAAAATGAACTATTGATCTACTTGTTCATTTACTGTCAATATCTGCTTAATTTCTCTTTTAACATGTTCTGTCCACACTTTTGTTAAACTGTAATAATCATTTTTTCTTCTGTGGTTTGATACTTTACATTAGTTTTGGATGATACCGCAAATTTGGGTATCAATCCGATCCTAAGGATCATACATTGGTCACATTCAAAGTCCTCATGTGTCCAGGGATGTATTTCCTGAGTTTATAAACATAATATGAATGAAAAAAAAACGAAAGATGTTTTGACGTCAAAAAATATTGACATAGTCATAGTTGTATCAACTAGATACGTGCCTGTACTTGATATCATTACAGTGGATGTCAGGTGTAGGTCCACCAATGGTGTTTGTTTACATTTTGATGCTGGTGAGCTACGGTTAGCTTTTTTAATAATATGACTCCTTTAATGCGTCATATTGCGCCTTATATATGAAAATAGACCATTCATCGGTAGTGCAAGTGCGCCTCATAATCCAGTGCGCCCTATGGTCCAGAAACATAATATGAATAAAAAAAAAACGAAAGAAGATGTTATTATGCCAAAAAATATAGACTTAATCATAGTAGTATCGACTAGATACGTGCCTGTACTTGATATCATTACAGTGGATGCCAGGTGTATGTCCACCAATGGCGTTTGTTTACATTTTAATGCCGTTGAGCTACAGTTACCTTTTGATAATATGACTCCTTTAATGCGTCCTATAATCCGGTGCACCTTATACACGAAAACAGATCAAAATTGGACCATTCATCGGCAGTGCACCTTATAATCCGGTGAGCCCTATGGTCCAGAAACATAATATGCATTTTAAAAAAACAATAGATGTTGTGAAGCCAAAATTTGTCAACGTAATCATAGTAGTATTGAAAATATAAGTGCCTGTACTTGATATCATTACAGTGGATGTCAGGTGTATGTCCGCCAATGGCGTTTGTTTACATTTTGATGCCGGTGAGCTACAGTTAGCGTTTGATAATATGACTCCTTTAATGCGTCCTATTGCGCCTTATATATGAACACAGATCGAAAATAGACCATTCATCGGTAGTGCTGGTGCGCCTTATAAACCGGGTCGCCCTATGGTCCGGAAACATAATATGAATTTAAAAAAAAACAAAAGAAGATCTTGTGATGCCAGAAAATATCAACGTAATCATAGTAGTATCGGCTAGATACCTGCATATACTTGATATCATTACAGTAGATGTCAGGTGTAGGTTCACCAATGACGTTTGTTTACATTTTGATGCCGGTGAGTTTAAATTAGCTTTTGATAATGACTCCTTTCATGCGGCCTATAATCCGGTGCGCCTTATATACGAAAACAGATCAAAATTGGACCATTCATCGGCAGTGCACCTTAAATCCGGTGCGCCCTATGGTCCGTACACCTATCCATCCATCCATCCATTTCGTACCGCTTAGTCCCTTTTGGGGTCGCGGGGGACGCTGGCTCCTATCTCAGCTAGAATCGGGCGGAAGGCGGTGTACACTCTGGACAAGTCGCCACCTCACCGCAGGGCCAACAAAGATAGACAAGACAACATTCACACTCATATTCACACACTAAGGCCACTTTAGTGTTGCCAATCAACCTATCCCCAGGTGCATGTCTTTGGAAGTGGGAGGAAGCCGGAGTACCCGGAGGGAACCCACGCAGTCAAGGGGAGAACATGCAAACTCCACACAGAAAGATCTTGAGCCTGGGATTGAACCCAGGACTGCAGGACCTTCGTACACATTAATATGAATTAAAAAAAACAAAAAAATTTTGTTATGCCAAAAATTATCAACGTAATAGTAGTATCGACAAGATACCTGCTTGTACTTGATATCATTACAGTAGATGTCAGGTGTAGGTCCACCAATGGCGTTTGTTTACATTTTGAAGCCGGTGAGCTACAGTTAGCTTTTGATAATATGACTCCTTCAATGCGTCCTATAATCCGGTGCGCCTTATATATGAAAACAGATCAAAAATAGACTGCTCATCGGCAGTGCGCCTTATAATCCGGTGCATCCTATGGTCCGTAAACACACACTGAATTTAAAAAAAACGAAAGAAGATGTTTTGATGCCAAAAAACATCAACGTAATCATAGTATTATCAACTAGATACGTGCCTGTACTTGATATCATTACAGTGGATGTCAGGTGTAGGTCCACTAATGCCGTGTTGTTTACATTTTGATGCCGATGAGCTACAGTTTGCTTTTGATAATATGATTCCTTTAATGCGTCCTATTGCGCCCTATATATGAAAAGAGATCAAAAATAGACCATTCATCAGTAGTGCAAGTGCGCCTCATAATCCGGTGCGCCCTATGGTCCAGAAACATAATATCAATGAAAAAAAAAACGAAAGATGTTGTTATGGCAAAAAATATCGAAGTAATTATAGTAGTATCGACGAGATACGTGCCTGTACTTGATATCATTACAGTGGATGTCAGGTGTAGGTCCACCAATGGCGTTTTGTTTACATTTTGATCCCGGTGAGCTACAGTTAGCTTTTGATAATATGACTCCTTTAATGCGTCCTCTTGCGCCTTATATATGAAAACAGATCACAAATAGACCATTCATCGGTAGTGCTAGTGCGCCTTATAATCCGGTGCGCCCTATAGTCCGGAAACATAATATAAATTTAAAAAAAATAAAAGATGTTGTGATGCCAAAAAGTACCGACATAATCATAGTAATATCGACTACATACATGCCTGTACTTGATATCATTACAGTGGATGTCAGGTGTAGGTCCACCAATGGCGTTTGTTTACATTTTGATGCCGGTGAGCTAAGGTTAGCTTTTGATAATATGACTCCTTTAATGCGCCCTATAATCCGGCGCGCTTTATATACGAAAACAGATTAAGAATAGACCATTCATCGGCAGTGCACTTTATAATCCGGTGTGCCCTATGGTCCGGAAACATGACATGAATTTTTAAAAAACCAAAGATGTTGTGATGCCAAAAAATACCGACATAATCATAGTAGTATCGACAAGATACGTGCCTGTACTTGATATCATTAGAGTAGATGTCAGGTGTTGGTCCACCAACGGTGTTTGTTTACATTTTGATGCTACATTTAGCTTTTATAATATGATTCCTTTAATGCGTCCTATAATCCGGTGCGCCTTGTATACGAAAACTGATTAAGAATAGACCATTCATCGGCAGAGCACCTTATAATCCGGTGCGCCCTATGGTCCGGAAACATAACAGGAATTTTAAAAATAACAAAAGAAGATGTTGTGATGCCAAAAAATACCGACGTAATCATAGTAGTATCGACAAGATACGTGCCTGTACTTGATATCATTACAGTGGATTTTAGGTGTAGGTCCACCAATGACGTTTGTTTACATTTTGACGCCGGTGAGTTGGTTAGCTTTTGATAATATGACTCCTTTTATGCGTCCTATAATCTGGTGCGCCTTATATATAAAAACAGATCAAAAATAGACCATTCATTGGTAGTGCTAGTGTGCCGTATAATCCGGTGCGCCCTATGATCTGGAAAAAACGGTAATATCAAACTAAAATAATATCACAAATAAAGTGCAACCAACATCTCTTTAGGTTGAATCAGCAGTAGAGTTGTCTGCTGCTTTTACTGTTTCTCAACATAGAAATAGAAATACATCAATAAAGGGACTGTTGGCAACATTTACACAAATGCCTTGGTCAGTGTTTTTCAGCCTTTTGTGAGCCAAGGTACATTTTTTTGCATTGAAAAAATCCAAAGGCACACCACCAGCAAAAATCAAAAAAACTCAGTTGACAGTAAAAAGTCGTTTTCACATTTGTTGGATATGACTTTAAAGCATAACCAAGCATGCATCACTATAGCGCTTGTCTCAAATAGGTGTACTGTCACCACCTGTCACATCACCCCCTGGCTTATTTGGAGTTCATTGCTATTTTCCTGTGTAGTGTTTTACTTCTTGTCCTGCGTTCCTACTTTGGTGTCTTTTTCTCTTTATTTGGTATTTTCCTGTAGCAGTTGCATGTCTTCCTTCGAGCGATATTTCCCGCATCTACTTTGTTTTAGCAATCTTTGTGGGGACATTGTTGATTTTCATGTCATGTTCGGATGTACTTTGGGGACGACGTCTTTGCTCCACAGTAAGTCTTTGCTGTCGTCCAGCATTCTGTTTTTCTTTACTTTGTAGCCAGTTCAGTCTTAGTTTCGTTCTGCTTAGCCATCCCTAAGATTCAATGCCTTTGCTTAGGGGCACTCACCTTTTTTTTATTCTTGGTTTAAGCATTAGACACCTTTTTACCTGCACACTGCCTCCCGCTGTTTCCGACATCTACAAAGCAATTAGCTACCGACTGCCACCTACTGAAATGGAAGAGTAGTACACGGTTACTCTGCCGAGCTCTAAACAGCACAGTCACTCAACAACAACACATCATTTTCAGAATATAATTACTGGTTTGCAAAAAATATTTTTAACCCAATTAGGTGAAATTAGATGATTTTCCACGGCACACTAACAGTGGTTGAAAAACACTAGCCTAGAGGGCGCAAACTTTCCAATGTATTTTACACAGTATATCCCATCCCTATTTGGCTTCTCGTATGTAATGACGTACGTACGTACCACATGCACGCGCATTAGCTGTAGGTGTTGTTGGCTAATAATAGCAATTTGGATAGCTAGCGTTAGCTGTAATTGAATGTATATTTTAACAACATGACAGCAAATTATTTGTTGCTTCTCTTGGACTAATTTTGTATGGGTTGTAAGTAGACATGGTGGGGGGTATAGGTGCTAAATGGGGTGTATAATGTGGCATCCCGGAAGAGTTAGTGCTGCAAGGGGTTCTGGGTATTTGTTCTGTTGTGTTTATGTTGTTTATGTGTTCTCCCGAAAGGTGTTTGTCATTCTTGTTTGGTGTTCTGTTAAACCACTATTGGTATCGGTAGTATTCTTGTTAGATCTTTTTTTTTTTTAAATGTTACTGTGAAGAAGTTGCAAACAGCACCTTTGTTGTAAAAAACGACCAGTGTTTTTTTTTTATCAGCGTCCGAGGTGTAGGGCGTTTAATTAAACCAACTAACTAATTAACTTGTCTTTTGAAGCCAGCGTGCTGACTCCGTTTATTCAGCTCACATCACATTGTACCTCCATTGTTGCGCCAACACTGACAAATATTCGTCTCATTTTAATCAACAGCACTTTGGTAGTATGCATCAAATGAGTAAGTGACTCCTACTTTGTGATGCTTCTCCATTAAAGCTGCTTTGCCTGGGCGGACGTATTGATTGATTGACTGATTAGTTTATTGACATCTTAAAGAATTGAATCCATGTAATACTTGAAAAAAGGAAAACCGATGGCACAAAAATCCAAAAGGCTTGTTTCATTGTGGTCCATTAAATATTCATCACATTTGATACATTCAATAATAAAAGATGTATAATCTGTAACATGCATATACAAAATGGATAAATTATGTACGTATACACAGTATACATGTCCAGTTTAAATCCAATGCCATAGTATTTTACATATCCTACAAACTGAGCGACTTCCTAAAACCATTTCTGTCTTTGCAAAAGCCTTCGGTTCTGATTTGCAAAGATCTAAATGCCACGCACTAAACAGTGTGCGCAAAAAATAAAATAGCGTGTACTATGAGTGGACGTGTTGCTCCTGATCGACTAAGCCTGCGTGTGCATTTGGAAAGTGATGCAGATTGCCTTATTCAAATGAGGATTTTTTTGTGCATACAGAGCTTTTTTGTCATCCGTGGTCCGGATCATGTTTGGTGGGTGCCATGATTGGGTATAAAAGCAGAATCCATGAAATGCTCAGTTGTTCACAAACAAGGATGGGGTGAGGGTAACCTTTTTGTGAACAAATGCCTGAGCAAGTTGTTGAAGAACAATATTTATCAAAAAACATTAACATTTCTCAGAAAACATAAAAAAACGCCATAACCAACCATGCATCACTATAGCTCTTGTCTCAAAGTTCTATCACTACCTGTCACATCACGCGATGACTTATTTTGAGTCTTTTGGTGATTTCCTGTGTGTAGTGATTTACTTCTTATCTTGCGCTCCTATTTTGGTGGCTTTTCGTTTTTCTAGGTATTTTCCTGTAGCAGTTCCATGTCTTCCTTTGAGAAATATTCCCCGCACTGGCTTTGTTTTAGCAAACAAGTTGTGCGGACGCTATCCTTCTTTGTGGGGACATTGTTGATTGTAATTGTCATGTTCGGATGTACTTTGTGGACGCCGTCTCTGCTCCACATGCTGTAAGTCTTTGCTTTCATCCAGCATTTTGTTTTTGTTTACTTTGCATTTGCAGCCAGGTCAGTTTTGGTTTTGTTTTCCATAGGTTTTTTTAGCGGCAATCGCCTTTGGTTTATTTGTGGTTCAAGCTGTCGTCTGCATATTGTGATCACGACAAACCATGTTCCCGACATGGACATCTATGATATTAGCTACTTGCCACCTACTGATATGGAAAAGTATAACATGGTGACTCTGCCGAGCTCTAGACAACACTGACACTCAACAACGGCACATTATTTGCAGATTATAACTACTGGTTTGCAAAAAATATTTTTAGCTGAAATGGGTGAAATTGCATAATTTCCCACGGCACACCCGACAAACACTGATGTAGACCACAAAAAAAATGATATGTCCCTAATTATACACTTTTTTTCATGCACTTACAAATGGCAGGAAAATGCCAGTTTTTTATTCTCCGACAGGTTTCGCTTTCCAGTATTGCACCTCTGCGGGTGGTTCTCAGGTGTGAGGTACCAGAACACATGATAAGTGTTGTTTGCTGAGTTTGTTACATAAGTGTGTGTCTGCCGGTGTGTGGGAGCTGTAATTCTGCGCTCTCGATTGACTGAATGTAGGCCAGTGTCTGAGGCTGCTTAGACCGATTTCATCTAGCGTCTGGCTTCATTTTAAAACAGCTCGGTTCGCCGTATAAATGCCAAGTTTATGGACAAACCAAGTAACTCCTAGTCCTAGCATTAAAAATAAATAAAAAATGTACGTACAAACCCCGATTCCATATGAGTTGGGAAATTGTGTTAGATGTAAATATGAACGGAATACAATGATTTGCAAATCATTTTCAACCCATATTCCGTTGAATATGCTACAAAGACAAGATGTTTGATGTTCAAACTAATAAACTTTTTTTTTTGTTGTTGCAAATAATAACTTAGAATTTCATGACTGCAACACGTGCCAAAGTAGTTGGGAAAGGGCATGTTCACCACTGTGTTACATCACCTTTTCTTTTAAAAACACTCAATCAATCAATCAATGTTTATTTATATAGCCCTAACTCACAAGTGTCTCAAAGGGCTGCACAAACCACAACGACATCCTCAATAAACGGTTGGGAACTGAGGAAACTAATTGTTGAATTCTTTCCCATTCTTGTTTTATGTAGAGCTTCAGTCGTTCAGCAGTCCGGTCTCCGCTGTCGTATTTTACGCTTCATAATGCACCACACATTTTCGATGGGAGACAGGTTTGGACTACAGGCGGGGCAGGATATATACGATATATCGCAGGTTTGTCTATGTGCGATAAAGAAAATGACTATATCGTAATATTCGATTATATGTTCTCACACAGTTGCTTTAAGCTGCGTGCATTACATTACTGGCGTTTCTCTCTCCTTCTCGTCTGTCCTTCTCACAGAGACGTGACATAAGCCCGCCTTCTTACATATGTCACATACTGTCGCGCGTCTAGCGTCATATGCTCTCGCCGAGAGCTAACGTTAGCATGGCTAACGTTAGCTGAGGCAGGTCGAGTTGCTTTTAGCTGCGGGACTTACACAACAAGCGTTTGTCACTCCTCCTCATCTCTCATTCTGACAGACACGGAAAACAAGCCCGCCTTCTTACATACGTCACATACTCTCGCGAGTCTAGCGTCATAGCGCTCGCCGACCAGAGAGGTAACAGCATGACTAACGTTAGCTGAGGCAGGTCGAGCGAGATGGTGCGAAACTTATCACAAATGGAGGAAGAACAAAAATGCCCAAAATAAAGAGCAGGGGGTCCATCATCTGGCGGTGGTTTGGCTTCAAGTGCAAAGACATTCAGCAGACAACAGCAACATGCTGTTCAATGTATATACTATGATGATTAACCTATGTATTATGCTGATAGTATATATTTGTACCATGAATTGATTAACGTGGACCCCGACCTAAACAAGTTCAAAAACTTATTCGGGTGTTACCATTTAGTGGTCAATTGTACGGAATATGTACTGTACTGTGCAATCTACTAATAAAAGTTTCAATCAATCAATGCAAAGTATGCAGCAGAAGTGTTACTACAAAAAGGTATCAACACACAATAATGTGTTCTTTCCTTTAAAAAGTCACTCGTGAGAGAATGAAGAGTATTTGATAAATACAGTTTTGGTCAATTGACTTAGTTGTGATTTCCCTCTCTGCATGCAAGTTTAAAAGTAGCATATATTAATGCAGTATGAAGAATAATGTTTTAATGTAGACACATAGAATCATCATACTGCTGTGATTATATGTATCAAGTGTTCATTCAAGGCCATGGCATAAAAATATTGCGATAATAATAAAAGCCAATATCGCCCAGCCCTATATAGAAAATAAAAGGAAAAGAACAGACAATATTTTATATAGAAAAAATATTTTCAGGGCAGCAGCAGCATGGAAACTATTAGTATTCTGGTATATGACTGTATTACTTATTTAATTAGATATTGTCATTATACAGCTTAATTGAAGTGTGCAGGGTAGAGTTTTTAAGTCTCTTTGTCTTGGCTTCGGGCTCGGGTTCAGCCTGTTCCCAATTAAGCCTGCACACCTGTGGGATGTTCCAAATAAGTGTTTGATGAGCATTCCTCAACTTTATCAGATTTTATTGCCACCTTTCCCAACTTCTTGGTCACGTTTTGCTGGCATCAAATTCTAAAGTTAATGATTATTTGCACAAAAAAAAATGTTTATCAGTTTGGACATCAAAGATGTTGTCTTTGTAGCATATTCAACTGAGTATGGGTTGAAAATGGTTTGCAAATCATTGTATTCCGTTTATATTTACATCTGACACAATTTCCCAACTCTTATGGAAACGGGGTTTGTAGATGGTTTGAGATTCTACCGCAGACCTGGGCAAATTAAGGCCCGTTAAGCTTTTCAATCTGGCCCACTGGACATTCCAAATATTATTTTTTAGATCTTTAAAATGGAAAGCGTAGCTGGCATTATGATGTGCAGTGATGTTTAAAATTGCCATAAGTCTTGAACGATACAACATATTTCAGTGGTTGGAATCTGCGCTTTTGCATGATATTTTAGTGACTAGTGTTGTCCTGATACCAATATTATTTTGATACTTTTCGATACTTTTATAAATAAAGGGGACCAGAAAAAATTGCATTATTGGCTATATTGTAACAAAAAATCTTAGGGTGTGGCGGGCCGGTAATTTTCAGAGGCGGTATGGTACCGAATTTGATTTATAAGTATCGCTGTACTATGGTAATACCCGTCTACCGTACAGACGTGGAAGGAGATTTTTACAAGAAAGTTCTACAGCTTAGTGATATGTCACATATATCAGAGTGTAGATGTGTTTTCGCTGTGTTTGTTGCATTTTTGTTGCATTTGGCTTGATTGTAAAATATGTCGATTGAGAGCGGGTGTGACGTTCATATGTTCTCAATATTCAGAGTTTTATCGTTCATAGAAAACAATACAATTCCATTCTGTTTTCAAGGTGGTCTGGCATAATTTTTTTAGCTTTATTCTGAGGTTTTGTATTAGTTTTCGGCCCCCAGACACATTTTTTTCTCTAAGTTTAGCCCCCCAAGTCAAAATAATTGCCCAGGCCTGTTCTACAGTAAATAGAGAGAAAATGCTTTAAAACAGACCTGGGCAAATTAAGGCTCGGGGGCCGCATGCGGCCCGATGAGCTTTTCAATCTGGCCCGCCGGACATTCCCAAATAATTGTTTTAGACGTTTAAGATGGAAAGTGTAGCTGCCATTATGATTTTTTCTAATGACCGTAAGTCTTTAACTATACTTGTCAGGTTGTCCCTGAAAGTTTGATCATGTTTTAGTTTTTCCTCTGTGTTTGTCTTATTTCCTCTCAGCGCTCTTATTTTGTCTTTATTTCATGCTATTCTCCCTGAATGTTGTGTCCCCTCAGCTGTTGCTGATTGGCACCTGGCCACACCTGGTATCAATCTGCCAGTTACTATTTAAACCTGCTTTGTCCTCCACTCTGTGTGGACTACCTGTCATACTCTATATCGTTACAGCTACTACCTGTCGTGCTACTACTTGTCCTTGTTGCTGTCGTCGTAGCGATAAGCTGTTCCTGTTAGCTATTTCTAGTTTGCTTTCTCCTAGCTCTTTTGTTTCGTGTTTTCTTGTTAGCCATTAGCTGTTTCCAGCTTTTCTGTTTGCTGGTTCCTGTTTTCAGTTTTGGCTATACCTAGTTCCTGGTTTGTTTTTTACCTTTTATTTTGAGCATTAAATCATGTGTTCCTGGACAAAGCCTGCCTTCTCTGCATCTTGGGGTTCGTCAACAACACACCCTGACAATACTAAGTCTTTCAATGCTTGGAATCTGCATCATATACTAGTTACTATGGTCATCTCTTTGTTACTATGATCATCTAATAACTTACTATGGTCAGTATGAGATATCTCAGATTGTAGGGTTTTTTTTTCAATGTTTGTTGCATTTTAGTTGTGTTTCGGTTGATTGTAAAATATGTTGTCAATATTCAGTGTTTTATCATTCATAGTTAATATTGTAAATCCCACATTCTTAATTTTCACGTACATTCTGGATGTCTCATTCAGTAAAAAAAATGTAAAATTCCATTAAGTTTTTTTAAGGCGGTCTGTCATAAGGTTTTTAGCTTTTAATCATTATTGTGAGGTTTTGTATTAGTGTTCCTAAAAATAGACCTAACGGCCCTCAGGCACACTTTTTTTTTATCTAAATCTGGGCCCCCGAGTAAAATATTTGCCCAGCCCTGCTTTAAAATGTGGTTAAGAAAGTGTGCAAAACCACATGGCAACACAAAATAAATACTGTGTGCTCTCAACGAGCACAGACAATAAATAGCTTCAATCAACACTAAGTCAAATTGTAATGATAAAATAATGGACGTCTTAGTGCAGGGCTATTCAACCGGCTAGGTAAAAAATGACACTAGGCTAGCACCCAAGTTGAGTTTAAAACTTGGGAGAGCAACTAACATTTTGAATAAAATTGCTCAAATTATCTGAGTGCTGATCTTTGAGTATCTTTTTTGCAGTATGTCTTTATTGCACCGGTCGCCTAGACGGGCGGGAGGTCACCACATTTGCGGTCCCCTCCAAGGTTTCTCATTGTCCCATTGGGTTGAGTTTGATGCGCTGATGTGGGATCTGAGCCGAGGATGTCGTTATGGCATGTGCAGCCCTTTGAGACTGTTGTGATTTAGGGCAATATAAGTAAACATTAATTGATTGATTGATTGATTAACAGCAGACTGTTGCTATTGTGTAGAGCAGGGGTGTCAAATTCCTTTTATATCGGGGGCCGCATGAAGAAAAAATCTCCCAAGTGGGCCAGACTATATATATATATATATATATATATATATATATATATATATATATATATATATCCATCCATCCATCCATCCATTTTGTACCGCTTATTCCCTTTCGGGGTCG
>NC_084611.1:55399278-55541778 GCF_033978795.1 Nerophis ophidion | reverse complement strand
GTTTTGACCTGATCTTATTGTTGTATAGTGTGGCACTGATCAAAACCTCGAGATACAAGAGGTTGCTTAGGAACGTGAACTCACACATAGCAGCTGCGCCGCTTTAGAACTCGGTAATGCATTCAGCTCAATTTGCCTTGGACCATATGCACCAGCTGCTCTCCTGTGGCTCTGCCTAAGACAAAAGGCCACATCAATGCTTTTAGTGAGGACGCTTGCAGAATGAAATAGTGTAAGGGTCTTTCAGATAAAAATGGTCAGGAAGAGAAATTGGGAAACAAAGATACTCAGAGACCACCAATATTATGCTTAACCGCCTACATGTAACATCTGCTGCTGATGAATGAATTTTCATAAGTTTTACACACGAATATTTTTAACATCTGTTAAAGTCAAATAAAAATATTCAATTGTCAACATTAACTTTGATTACAGCATAGCTTTTTTCAGATTTGTAAATACATTTTTTTTTTTACCATTTCCTCAAATTCATAACCTGTTCCCAGATCAACTACGACTCGAGGTAGGGCTGGGCGATATGGCCTTTTATTAATATCTCGATTTTTCTTTGGCCTTGAATGAACACTTGATGCATATAATCACAGCAGTATGATGATTCTGTGTCTACATTACAACATTCTTCTTCATACTGCATTAATATATGCTCATTTTAAGCGTTCATACAAAGAAGGAAATCACTACTAAGTCAATTTACCAAAACTGTATTTATTAAACAGTTATTAAGCAGTGGCACATACATTCATGTCATTTCAAAACAAAGTGCAAGATTGTCAGAGACATTTTTAAACAAACTATGAGTGCGCTTTTGTGCATGATGTCACTAAGATGACATATCAAAACAACATTTATTTACCCTTTTTGTACAGAACGCCACTACAATAGTTGAATAAAGTGCACTTTTGTGCATGATGTCACACAAGATATTTCATTAAGTGTGAAATAAAAATGAGCTGCATAATAGGAAATCAAATAATGTATGTCCTTCGCTATGTGGTAGGTTCCTGCGGACGTTATCTCCTTCTGTTGTTGACTATTTTTTTCATACGGTGTTGATCTGCACACGTGCGAAAGGCGGAGTACACCCTGGACAAGTCGCCACCTCATCGCAGGGCGTGTTCTATCACAATTACTGTATTCTAAACATTCCCTTATGGCAGTGGTTCTCAAATGGGGGTACATGTACCCCTGGGGCTACTTGAAAGTATGCCAAGGGGTATGTGAGATTTTTTAAAAATATTCTAAAAATAGCAACAATTCAAAAATCCTTAACAAATATATATATTGAACAATACTTCAACAAAATATGAATGGAAGTTAATAAACCCTGAAAAGAAATGCAACAATGCAATATTCAGTGTTGACAGCTAGATTTTTTGTGGACATTTTCCATGAATACTGATGTTAAAGATTTCATTTTATGTGAAGAAATGCTTAGAATTAAGTTAATGAATTCGGATGGATCTCTATTACTGCTGTATTTTACTTCTTTATCTCTTTTTTTCAACCAAAAATACTTTGCTGTGATTAGAGGGTACTTGAATTAAAAAAATGTTCACAGGGGGTACATCACTGACAAAAGGTTGAGAACCACTGCCTTATGGCATTAGTTGTTTTGGACATACACCACAGTAATTTTGTACCATGGTCTAAATACCATATAATATTGTACTGTGAGATTTTAAT
Organism: Nerophis ophidion; assembly: GCF_033978795.1. Classification (NCBI taxonomy): domain Eukaryota; kingdom Metazoa; phylum Chordata; class Actinopteri; order Syngnathiformes; family Syngnathidae; genus Nerophis; species Nerophis ophidion. The sequence goes on along the minus strand of NC_084611.1, from coordinate 55,540,074 downwards.
ACCGTTAAATCCCTACTATCTATCTATCTATCTATCTATCTAGATCAGGGGTCCCCAGGCTCTGTGTGTGTGTGTGTGTTGTGTGTGTGAGTGTATATATTAAATGTGTGTGTGTGTATATATATTATATATATATATATATAATATTATATATATTTATATATATGTATATATATATGTATATATATATGTATGTATATATAAATATATATATATATATATATATATATATATATCTATATAGATATATATATATATAATTAGGCGTGTGGGAAAAAATCTATTCGAATACGAATCGGATCAAATACGTTGTGCGATTCAGAATCGATTCTCATTTTTTTTTAAATTTATTTTTTTTGGGGGGGCGGGGGAGATTTTTTATTTATTTATTTTTAATCAATCCAACAAACCACTACACAGCTACACAATTCCAAAACTAAACCTGACTCAGCAACACTCAGAACTGCAATAAACAGAGCAATTGAGAGGAGACACAAACACAACACAGAACAAACCAAAAGTAGTGAAACAAAAATGAATATTATCAACAACAGTAGCATTATTAGTTATAATTTCAGCATAGCAGTGATTAAAAATCCCTAATTGACATTATCATTAGACATTTATAAAAAATGTATAAAAGAACAATAGTGTCACAGTGGCTAACACTTGCATCGCATCTCATAAGCTTGACAACACACTGTGTCCAATGTTTTCACAAAGATAAAATAGGTCATATTTTTGGTTCGTTTAATAGTTAAAACAAATTTACATTATTGCAATCAGTTGATAAAACATTGTCCTTTACAATTATAAAAGCTTTTTTTTTTTTTTTTAAACTGCTACTCTGCTTGCATGTCAGCAGACTGGGGCAGATCCTGCTGAAATCATATGTATTGAATGAATACAGAATTGTTTTGAATCGGAAAAATATCGTTTTTGAAACGAGAATAGAATCGAATTGAAAAAAAATCGATATATTATCGAATTGTGACCCCAAAAATCGATATTGAATCGAATCGTGGGACACCCAAAGATTCACAGCCTTAATATATATATATATATATATATATATATATATATATATATATATATACATATATATATATATATATATATATATATATATATATATATATATATATATATATATATATATATATATATATATATATATATATATATATATATATATATGTGTATATGTATATATTATACAAACCCCGTTTCCATATGAGTTGGAAAATTTGTTAGATGTAAATATAAACAGAATACAATGATTTGCCAATCATTTTCAACCCATATTCAGTTGAATATGCTACAAAGACAACATATTTTATGTTCAAACTGATACTTTTTTTTCATTAACTTTACAATTTGATGTCAGCAACACGTGACAAAGAAGTTGGGAAAGGTGAAAATAAATACTGATAAAGTAGAGGAACGCTCATCAAACACTTATTTGGAACATCCCACAGGTGTGTAGGCTAATTTGGAACAGGTGGGTGCCATGATTGGGTATAAAAACAGCTTCCCAAAAAATGCTCAGTCTCTCACAAGAAAGGATGGGGCGAGGTACACCCCTTTGTCCACAACTGCGTGAGCAAATTGTCAAACAGTTTAAGCACAACGTTTCTCAAAGTGCAATTGCAAGAAATTTAGGGATTTCAACATCTAGAGTCCATAATATTATCAAAAGGTTCAGAGAATCTGGAGAAATCACTCCACGTAATCAGCATTGGCCGGAAACCAACATTGAATGACCCTGACCTTCAATCCCTCAGACGACATTGTATCAAAAACCGACATCAATCTCTAAAGGATATCACCACATGGGCTCAGGAACACTTGAAAAAACCACTGTCACTAATTTTGTTGCTACATCTGTAAGTGCAAGTTAAAGCTCTACTCTGCAAAGCGGAAGCCATTTATCAACAACATCCAGAAACACCGCCGGCTTCTCTGGGCCCGAGATCATCTAAGATGGACTGATGCAAAGTGGAAAAGGGTTCTGTGGTCTGATGAGTCCACATTTCAAATTGTTTTTGGAAATATTCGACATCGTGTTATCCGGACCAAAGGGGAAGCGAACCATCCAGACTGTTATAGACGCAAAGTTCAAAAACCAGCATCTGTGATGGTATGGGGGTGCATTAGTGCCCAAGGCATGAGTAACTTACACATGTGTGAAGGCACGATTAATGCTGAAAGGTACACGCAGGTTTTGAAACCACATGTGCTGCCATCCAAGCGCCGTCTTTTTCATGTACGCCCCTGCTTATTTCAGCAAGACAATGCCAAGCCATATTCAGCACGTGTTACAACAGCGTGGCTTCGTAAAAAAAAGAGTGCGGGTACTTTCCTGGCCCGCCTGCAGTCTAGATCTGTCTCCCATCGAAAATGTGTGGCGCATTATGAAGCGTAAAATACGACAGCGGAGACTCCGGACTGTTGAACAACTGAAGCTCTACATAAAACAAGAATGGGAAAGAATTCCACTTTCAAAGATTCAACATTTAGTTTCCTCAGTTCTCAAACGTTTATTGAGTGTTGTTAAAAGAAAAGGTGATGTAACACAGTGGTGAACATGCCCTTTCCCAACTACTTTGGCACGTGTTGCAGCCATGAAATTCTTAGTCAATTATTATTTTCATTAAAAAAAATAAAAGTTTATGAGTTTAAACATCAAATATCTTGTCTTTGTAGTGCATTCAATTGAATATGGGTTGAAAATGATTTGCAAATCATTGTATTCCGTTTATATTTACATCTAACACAATTTCCCAACTCATATGGAAACGGGGTTTGTAATACTTTTATGGTCGAGTCAGATTGTTCTAAGGCCAACATTGATCTCCTTTGTGTCCAGACTCCCTTGGTGGCCCTTTTCCATCCACATCCCACCGCTGTCACCATAAACCCAAGAGATGTCTGCCTATCCAGTGTGGCAGTGTTGGTGGTCCCCTTCCTGTCAGCCCACTCCTCTTCCATCCCAATGCGAAGGGTTCCCAAATTGTCATGGACCTTTCCCAGAAGACGGTCAAGAGGCAGGCTAGTTTCTGCAATGCCATCACCTTCAGCAACAGGCCTATAGCCCTGTATGAGCAAGTCCGCCTCAAGGTAATTACAACAAGTGCACCTAATAGCACTTTTGAGTCCTTTTTCTGTTGGTTTTTGTGGAGATAAATTTGTGTCCTTTCATGCAATCAAACAAATTTACAACCAAAGACACATTTGCAACATAAATTATCCAAAAAATGCTGTAATCAATACTTGAAAAAAACGCATCCTGAAACAATGTGCTCTCTGTTTGTTTGAGGTTCTTTGGTTGTGTCTTCCTTTTTCTCCTTCTGAATCCTTTTTTCCAGTTGCAAATTAACTTCAACCTTTTTAGGGATGGGAATTTTCCGCGGATCTGCGGAATTCCGCCGATTTTGGCGCCGCCAGGATCATTTCTGTGAATCGTTTAAATCCGGGGAGAAAATTATAGTGGGGGTTAGGTACTCATGGTTTTTGTCACTGCCAGGCATGTGATTTTTCCGTCTAAAGTCGGAATTACGTCTTTTTTAATCTCGGTGGGGAATAAAGTGTCGACCAATCAACTACGGCGTAATATAATATTACGCCGTTGTTGATTGGTCGATATGTTCCTTGTGACCAATCAGGACATCTGTTATGAATGATGACGTCATTTTCCAAATGTAAACGATGTCGGTTCTCAAGAGAAAAGACCGCTTCACGATTAAAGGAAATAGATAAACATGTCAAAAATAAGTTTCGATGGGACTGGATGGAAAGGGAAATCACTGATACTGTTGGGAAGAAGAAGGTTACGACTTTGTTCGGTGATTTTATTCGGAAAATTGATCGTCCCGTAAAAGTTTTGTGCACGTAGTGTCATGATAATATTGACTATAGATCACGAGTTTTCAAGTCTTTGGAAGTACATGGGAAACGCCAAAAACATATGAAAAATCTTGAAGCAAGGAAAACAAACTTTTCACTAGCTGGTACTTTTGGATGTCAACCGAAAGTGAGCAAACCTTATGGACTTCATCCTTTGTTTACATCGACATATGCCGTAGACATCGGGAAGAAAGATCCACCCAAACAACCCACTTCAGTTTCAAACAGGGTAGTTAATAATGAGGTAAGCTAAAGAATATTTGCTTGCATGTTTGTTTTAAATATTAACCAATTGCTTTGCGAAATATAAATGGCTTTTTCTAAAAATAAAAAGCCACGTGAAATGATATTATGAAATTACAGAAATTCAAAGAGTCGCATTATTGATTCCAGTTAAGAATGTATTTGAAATAAATTTGGTTATAATAATAGAGGCAGAAGTTGGCAGTGAAATCCAAAAAAGAAGCTACAAAAGCAGAGACCAAAAGGAAAATGCAGGCTGCTCAGAAATTTGCAAGGAAAGCTCATGTTAGGGCTCTCCGAGCAAGTAAATGTGTGAAGTGAACTGAAGTAATGTGGTAATACTGTAAATAAACTGTAGATAATAACACTGATCAATGTGACACCTGTGGATGTGAAATGAACACAAGATGTAAACATTAGTGACTAAATACTGTTGGGACTGAACCATATACAGTGATTCATTAGGATAATTGGGGTATGTATGTTCTATTGATGATGTTTTCATGTCTTTAAACAGTAAAATATTTTCTTCAAATGGTGCTGTCTTTGTTAATTTTAGCATGTTAAATTGGTGAAAAACCAGGAGCTACGGGGGCTTAGCCCCCCTTGTCCCCCCACCAGGGCACCGCCCTGGACCTGGCTGAGGGCCTTCGTCCCCCGTACCCCAATATCGTCGAAGTAGACGAACTGATCAGCCATTTCATTGCAAAGTGCGATGAACCGGGACATGCGCAGTGCTTATATTGCAAGGACATTGTGAACTATGGATCTCGGGTAAAGGTGGCACTCTTTGACCACGCAAAATCGGCAAGTAAGTTTACAGCGAAGAATTCTGGTTAATCCATTTGTAGGCCTATTTTTGTTTATAATCCAAAAGTGTGCAAGAATTTGATATATGTGTAAACTTGTATACACAAATTTAATCAAATGATAATTTTTTATGAAAATATTTGCTAATAAATGTGAAATTTGGGTCAGGAGAATATTGTTAGATTTTGACTCAAAATAGCAGGAAATGCATCCTAAGCTAACATAGATTTCAAATTTTTTTCTGGGGAGGCATGCCCCCAGACCCCCCCTAGCAGGGGAGTGCACTAGGTGTATTTGGGTGCGGCCGCTTGGCGGCCTTCTGCAAAGCAGTGTTTTAGGATTAAAAAATTTTCAGCTGATTTTGTAAATCTTCATTCCCATCCCTGCCTTATGGACGGGGCTTCCTCTGATCAATATTTCAGAATACGTTTTTATTGACCAGTCTCAAGTGATGGTGTGACTAAGGCTGCAAAGGGGTGAAAGTTTCAGGTAAATTAAGTTTGGAAATATTGAGCATTTTTTATGATTCAAAATCGGACACCGTCCATGGAAATTAATGGGAACTTATAGGGAGTTACAATAATTATATATTATTGGGCACTTGTCTATATGCAGCTGCATTTTTGTGGCATTTTCAACATAGGTCTTTGCACAGTATTTGCAAATGTACACAGCTTGCATTGATTGGGGTGAAATATCTCCACACATCATACGTTTGCATTTATTTATTCTTGTAAAACACTAATACAATGCCACACTCAGTGTTATGTCTTGACTAAAGGGAGGTTAGATTAGATTAGATTAGATTAGATTAGATTAGATAGTACTTTATTCCTTCAGGAGAGTTCCTTCAGGAAAATTTAAATTTTCAGCACAATCCCATTCAAGATCAGACAAACATTACAGGGAGACAGAACAGGATCGCTGACGGGTTGTGATCCTGGTGAGATACAGGTAAACAAGTGGGGGGAATGGGAGAAAAAAAAAGAAGCTTAAAATAAAATAAAATAAAATAAAAAAAATCGGTTTAAGCCTGGGCCCTGGAGAGGGGGTCCAGACTGAGGCCAAGGGAAAAAAAACAACTCATAGCCATAGTGTCACGATCCGTGACTCGGATCGTTCATGGTTTTGCCCTTTTTATGTCTTTGTTCATGTTTTGTTTCTGGACTCTGCCGATCCTTGTTTGAGCACTTCGTTGTTTGTGTTAGTCACCATGGCAACGTATTGTGTTCCTCCTCACGGGCTCCTGTCACACACCTGTTTCTAATAATTATTTGTGTATTCAAGCCCACCTGATTCCTTAGTTCGTCCTCGGTCCATTGTTTGCTTTTCGCAACACATCACGGTTTGTATTTGGTATCATAGATTATTTTGTGCTAAGTTCCGCCTTAGCTTCACGTGCGTGTGGCACGTCGTTTAATGTTTTCTGTTTCCTGCTACATTTTAGCATTAGCTTTCCGTGGATTGGCACGCGCTTTGTTTTTCTCCTTTTTGCACCAGTGTTCTTTTGTTCTATTATATTAAAACTTGTTCCTACCTGCAATCCTGCTGACTGGTCGTGTGTGCATCCACAAAGTGGCAACTCCGCGCAGCAAGTGCGCCGCGAAGCGTGACAGAATGGACCAAGCCAAAAGCCACTTCGCACACCTCCAGCCCCAGCCAGAGCAGGTGTTCCTCTCAAAGGAGGAAAAAATGGAGATCTTCCGGGAGCTCCGAGCAGACTCTCGTCCAGGGGAGAGCGAGGACGAGATACAGCTGCCGGAGGAGGATCTGCCGGCCGAAGCTGTGGTGGCGTGGGGGCTACTGATGGCGAGGATAGCGGACGCGGAGGACCGCTTCCGCCCCCAAGCACAAGCCACCCCGACGTTCCCCTCAGCGCGTTGCCAGCCGCGCGGGTACGTCACACCACCCGTGAGGCGAGGGCTCCAGCGGCGACCAGGCGCCGTGCAGATGCGTGCACAAGGAAAAGAGTGCAGGACTTTTCCCTCAGCAGCGACTGCCAGGCGCTTTCCATGCGGCTTTTCCTCCCCTGCACCTGCTGTCAATCTGCCTGAGGGACGCGTGCGGCGCACACGCACAAGGCCAGCTCCCAGGCTTCCAAGCGCCCACCCTCCCACGCCCTCGACAGACTCCAAGCTCGCACAAATGCCCCCCCCCACCCGCTCCTTCAGGCATCTGGAATCTGCTTCCTGAGGGGGGGGGGGCAAGGCTGATGGCGTGTCAGTGGCACAGGCAGACCTCCTTCCATTGAGGTTGCTGCCTGCCTTGCCGCTGGCTCCGCCCGCACCAACAGACGATCCACCTGCACCAATGCTAGCACCTAGCCCAATGACAAGTCCATGTCCAAGGCTAGCCCCAGTGCCAGCACCACGTCAACTTCCAACGCCAAGTCCACGGCTAAGGCTAATCCCAGTACCAGCACCACGCCAACCTCCCACGCCGGCACCACGCCAACCTCCCACGCCTGCACCACGCCGGGCTCGACCTCAAAGTCCAGGTGCCAGCCGGCCTCCGAGTCCAAGTCCAAGCCCAAGCCGGCCTCCGAGTCAAAGTCCAAGCCGGCCTCCAAGTCAAAGTCCAAGCCGGCCTCCAAGTCAAAGTCCAAGCCCAAGCCGACGTCCAAGCCCAAGCCGACGTCCAAGTCCAAGCCGACGTCCAAGCCCAAGCCGACGTCCAAGCCCAAGCCGACGTCCAAGCCCAAGCCGACGTCCAAGCCCAAGTCGACGTACAAGCCCAAGTCGACGTCCAAGCCCAAGTCGACGCCCAAGTCCAAAACCACGCCGGGCACATCTCCCTCCGCGGCGGCTGTGGGTGTGGCCGTGCCCAGGTCGTCCCCCTCGCAGGGCGCTACCACCTCCACGGGTGTGGCCGTACCCCAGGCGTCCTCCTCAGCGGGTGCTTCCACCCCCACGCCGGCCATGGTGGTGGCCCTACCCAGGGCGTCCTCTCCGCAGGACGCGCCCTGGCCCTTGTCAGCCACGGATGTGGCCTCTGCGGGCCCGCCCGCCTAGACTTTTGTGGCAGCGGCGTACCACCCGCCGCCGCCACCTATGGTATCCTCGGTGGATTCGGGACACGGGACTTTCCAACCCTCCACCAGGTCCTCCCTCCGCCCTCCCTTCTCTTTTGGACTGTCTTGTAGTGGGGGGGGGTGTTCATTGTACTTTGGGGTTTTTGGGGCATCTGGGATCTGCCCCTTAAGGGGGGGATAGTGTCACGATCCGTGACTCGGATCGTTCATGGTTTTGCCCTTTTTATGTCTTTGTTCATGTTTTGTTTCTGGACTCTGCCGATCCTTGTTTGAGCACTTCCTTGTTTGTGTTAGTCACCATGGCAACGTATTGTGTTCCTCCTCACGGGCTCCTGTCACACACCTGTTTCTAATAATTATTTGTGTATTTAAGCCCACCTGATTCCTTAGTTCGTCCTCGGTCCATTGTTTGCTTTTCGCAACACGTCACGGTTTGTATTTGGTATCATAGATTATTTTGTGCTAAGTTCCGCCTTAGCTTCACGTGAGTGTGGCACGTCGTTTAATGTTTTCTGTTTCCTGCTACGTTTTAGCATTAGCTTTCCGTGCATTGGCACGCGCTTTGTTTTTCCCCTTTTTGCACCAGTGTACTTTTGTTTTATTATATTAAAACTTGTTCCTACCTGCAATCCTGCTGACTGGTCGTGTGTGCATCCACGAAGTGGCAAATCCGCGCAGCAAGTGCGCCGCGAAGCGTGACAGATAGTACACATCCTTCTTACATGTGTGTAAGAGGGAAACATCAAGGAACACAAAGGACATGAAAGACATTAAAGCAGCGGAGCTGATGCAACCAGCCACTTCTACATACAGCTATGAATAAAAAGTAAAAGAAACATATACACCGTGGTGGCCTCTGCGGTGCTCCACACCATCGTCCGCTAGGGTGGAGGGAGCATGGCCAGAGACCGGAGCAGACCCAACAAAGCAACCAAGAGAGCCGACTCCACTCTCGGCCGCCAACCAACTCTCGGCCAGCGTCCAGTCCGCATGGATGAGCGAGGATAGGTCCAAGGTGACTGAGGTGTCCGACACCTGCTCACCCAGCCAAGACACCGCAAAGCCTCTCTGTCCCGGTGCCCGCTCCCCATCCCTGTCCCCCTCATCCACATCTCCTCCAGTCCTTCCAAACCGACTCCGTTGTGGGAGAGACCCAGCAGCTGGTCTCCATGGCCAAAAGGCTCCCGGGAGGCAAATCCGGAAGTCCACAAAAAAGCACCGTAGAAGTCACGAAAAGTGCCACCACTTGTCACACAGTCCCAAAGGGTCCTGGACCAAAAGGCAAAAACATATAATAACTCATGAAAACAAGAGGGAAACACAAAAGGATGACACAAGAGCACAGAGCTCCTGCCAACAGCTGCCACTACAGCAGCGCCATCTTGGAAAAAGGTGACGGCAAACAGACACCAGAGTGAAGTAATGTTCAATAATTTTTTATATATATAGTCTATATATATATATATATATATATATATATATATATATATATATATATATATATATATACATATATATATATATATATATATATACATATCACTTCGATGAGGTGGCAACTTGTACACCGCCTTCCGTCCGATTGTAGCTGATATAGGCGCCAGCGATCCCAAAAGGGAATAAGCGGTAGAAAATGGATGGATATATATATATATATATATATATATATATATGTATATATATATATATATATATAATAAGAATAATTAACAATACGAACTACTAAACAAGCGAAATGAAGTGTGACAAAACTCAAGTGTGTAGGGTGTAAGACTACAGAGAGGAAACAAGAATGGAGCATAAAACGGTCGCTTACGGTACAACATGAAAACTAAGTTCCCGCGCCGATCCTTGGGTCCACTGGTCTTTTATCAAGCTCGCCCTCATCAATACCAGGTGTGCAGATTGGCAATTGAGTGCGGACTTGTAGCTGTGTGGGCGCGCTGTGTTCAGTGGGAGCGCGGGCGTGCCCGGTGCGCTGTCAGCAGATCCTTCAGGTGCTCCCGCAGAAGAGGGAGACGCAGACTGCGTGTGCATCGTAACACACAGATATAGTCAGCTAAACAATTGGAGTAGTCTAAAAACATTTTACTGAAGAACAAATGAATAGAAATAGGCTTGATGAATAAATGAACACTCTATCAGTATGCTAAATAAAACCATAACCTACATTGTTGTATGACAACAGAATGGCTAGCAGAACAGAAGGTGGAGGAAACTACACGTTTTGATTTAGTTTTTGCTAGTTGAACTTTACAGATCACAAAAAATGGTAAATTCGGATAGCTAATGTTGTTAGCATAAAGGCATTGGATATAACATAGAGAATATTAGCATATTGGCTAATGGAGAAATATTTTCGCTTCATTATCAGAAACCTAGCTAGCGAGAGATATTGGCCCCAAAATCATTTAACAAGTACAGGAACAGCTAGCTAGCTTGAGTGGAAGTCTGCTAGAGTAGTCTACAGTCATACAGTAACAAGCAATTACACCTCTATTACACTTAAATACCATAGATCCAATATCATCAAAACTTACCTGACTGGATGAAGTCCTTGGGGTCGAATACTAGTGTGGCCTCAATAGCCCGGCTGTAGTGCTTAGCATGCTGGGAATTATCTCTGCATTTGATCGAGGAATGCACCGTGAGGGGTTGTAATTCTACTGAATTTGCATTAAATCAGGTTGTTTTAGCGAATAATCATGCTGCAAGATCCATTTTCTACCGCTTATTCCCTACGGGGTCGCGGGAGGCGCTGGAGCCTATGTCAGCTACAATCAGGCAGAAGGCAGGTTACACCCTGGACAAGTTGCCACCTCATCACAGGGCAAGATCTAGCATGTTGCATTCAATGTTTATTCCCATTAATTTCCCATTAATTCCCGTTTCCAACTTTAAATATTCCCGGAATTTTGCAACCCTCGGTGTGACTACTGATTGCTTCTCCCCTCCCAAGATTAGACGCCTCTACTATTCAGCAGGATTTATGTTCATCCCTAATCATTTTGAAGATTAGGTCAGGGTAAAAATAGGGCTTAACAATTAATCACATTTTAATCGTGATCACGATTTTGGCAGCTGCGATTAGGGTGATTGCGATATTAACATTTAAAAAGCATATGAAGTCAAGCACTTTCACAACCAACAGTCAGCCAACGACAAGGAGGGCGACTTAAAGAGAGTGGACTAATGTGAGAGTGAGTAAAAGTGATTGACAATAAAGACTGACAATAAATTGGCTGGTCCCCAGTAGCTCCTGAAAATATTTGAAAAAAAATAGGCATGACTACACCGGTGCCCTCAAATTCCGAAGACTGAATCACAGGGTGTCAACTACAGCTGAAACGATTCCTCAAGTAATTTGAGTAATTCATTTACAAAATATATTTGGAGGAATTGTTGCTGCCTCGAGGCTTCGTAAGCGGCCACAGTGTGCTCGTCTTGCATGCGATGGGGCGGTGGCAAAGGCATGCACCTGCACTCAATGTTCGTCTTATTGGCTACCACAGTTTTCCGTTCCATGCACTCCAGGTCAACAGCAGCAATGTCCAAGACCTAAGCGTGGACTTTCGATGCTGCAGATGCATCCATCCCGCAGGGGTTGACTTTCGATGCTGCAGATGCATCCATCACGATCTCTGAGTCTTACCTCAGACAGCCGAAGTTACGCTCTAACCACCGCCGGCCCATGACTCTTCCCCCTCCTGGCTGCGTGGGCTCAAAACCTGGACATATGGCCCTTCCTTTGTGGCGAGAGCGCAGTTTGGCCACCCTCCGCCAGTTCTGTTTGCCATTCTCCTTTAGGGATCAGTTCTTTTGGTAGAGATCCTGTCATGATCCCCCATGACAGTTTGGACATTATTTTTAGCTTCCGGTTTTTTTGTATGTCTTGACCTGAACCTTAATTTTTCATTCAACTTCCTGCCTGCATCTGTTTCTCAGACATCTTATTTTGGCTTGATTACCAAGCCGCCAGTTTGCAATTAGGAAACTCACCTACTGGCAATCCCTAATCAGCAAGCTTCTTATGCCAACCCCTTTGGGGGGTCTGTGCTGGATCGTTTTGCTTTGTTTTCGTTGTACTTCCATGCGGCATGGCTTTCCCTATGCTTCCTGTACCTCACAATATCAATCCTCAGAAGCTCAGGATCTTTCTATGCGGAGTTTGCATGTTCTCCCCGTGACTGCGTGGGTTCCCTCCGGGTACTCCGTCTTCCTCCCACCTCCAAAGACATGCACCTGGGGATTGGTTGATTGGCAACACTAAATAGGCTCTAGTGTGGTAATGTTGTCTGTTTATCTGTGTTGGCCCTGTGATGAGGTGGCGACTTGTCCAGGGTGTACCCAGACTTCTGCCCAAATGCAGCTGAGATAGGCTCCAGCAACCCCCCGCGACCCCAATAGGGACAAGCGGTAGAAAATGGATGGATGGATGGGCGCTCATACCACATATTTAATGATTGACTTTGTAAACAAAGGTCCTGAGTAGTTCTGAGTTCAATCGGAAGTTGGCAGACTCATCAGAGATCCTGTTCTGTCTCCCTGTAATGTTTGTCTGATCTTGAATAGGATTGTGCTGAATATCTTAATTTCCCTTTGGGGATTAATAAAAGTACTTTTGATTCTGATTCCAATCTTGGGGGTGGAAGTAATCTGTAGTCGCGCCATCATCCAAGACTGATTAATAAAAATGCTTCTGACATATTGTTTGGAGGCCCCGCCTATAAAATTGAAGTTTATTCGCAGCCAAAAGAAGGATTCGGAACCACCAAAAAGAATAAGACCTCCAGACAATTAAAGAAAATGCAAAACAAGTATTGTTTCATTAAAACCTCTAAAGGCCTTAGTGGCCACATATGTGGACAGCACCTTTTAGCTCGTATTTCCAAAATTGTGTACACTCCTGAATTGGGGTCTTATGGACGCTTATGTGGACACTTATACTGCCATCTGGTGGTGTCAGAAGAGTATAACATACAATGAAATTTGGGGAAAAAATTGTAAAGGTGGTGACTTGTCCAGGGTATACCCCGCCTTCCGCCCGATTGTAGCTGAGATAGGCGCCAGCACCCCCCGCGACCCCACAAGGGAATAAACGGTAGAAAATGGATGGATGGAAGAATTAGCATGTCACTAAACATGAAGTACACATTTGTGTACTTATGGACTAAGTACATCATGTCAAAAGCTATGGACCAAGTACATCATATCAAGATATGATTATGAGTTTTTATTCTAATTAGGGCCTAATAAGCCCAAATAGCAAAGTGAAGTAAAAAAAAAAGCATGTAAACAAACAGCTTAGGCCTTAAGAGGTTTTTAAGAATAAAAATATTTGGAGATCCATTTTGAGTTAAAAAATATTTTTTTCATTTAAAATCCATTTTAGTTTACAAATCCTATTTTGTAACTATTGTGTATGTTTTGATCGCATAAAATGACACCATTTTCTCTCCGCATTGGGCCACTTCAGTTAATTCAAGACGGAGTGTATCTAAAAACCCAATGTAACACAGCTGGTTCGGCCCGTGGCTTGTATCCCATTTTGCACCAGGACGCAAACCCTGGTCTAGGAGTCTTTGATAGGCTAAAAGCCTGGGCCGGCTAACTTTTACACACCAACATGGTTTATTTTACTTACTCGGTCTCCATCCACTAAAGAACTGTTTTTCTTTTCCCTAGATCACTAAAAAACAGTGTTGCTGGAGTGGGGCTCTGCGTCTGGGGTTCACCTCTAAAGATCCCTGCAGGATAAACCCAGACAACCTGCCGAAGTACGCCTGCCCAGATCTGGTGTCCCAAAGTGGCTTCTGGGCTAAGGCTCTCCCTGAAGAGTTCGCTAACAAGGGCAATGTCATCACCTTTTGGGTGGACAAGAAGGGCCGTGTTTTCTATCGCATAAACGAGTCCAGCCCCATGCTGTTCTTCAGCGGAGTCCGAACAGCTGAACCCCTCTGGGCTCTAATTGATGTTTACGGTCTGACCCGGGAAGTGCAGCTGTTAGGTAAGCCAGTTGAAAAAGCATATATTTTAGAACATCACACCATCCAATCCAAATATAGTCCTTGGACAATGTTTAGGATTTACGTATGTTAGAAGTGATGTTTGCTGGTTCTACAATCTGTCATTTGAAAAAAAAAAAGGATAGATCAGGGGTCGGCAACATGCAGTTCTTTTATGGCTACCTGGATAAAAAAAGGGATAAAGATTAGGGCTGGATAAAAAAAGTGATAAAGATTAGGGAAAAAAATGTATTTTTTCTTTAAATATGTCATGTCTGGGATCATGTTTTGTTGAAGTTATGTCCTGTTTGGGTTTTGGACTCTTTTTAGTTTCTGCCCTTTCACTCCCTTTTCTTGTTTCCATGGTTACCCATTGGTTTCACCTGTCATGTCACGCACCTGATTTGTTTTGACTCATGCACCTGTTCAATCACCACAGTTTTATTTAAGCCACAGTTGCCAGGTAGTCAGCCTGAGCGACATCTGTCATGACGTGGACTTGGGTGCGGTTTGTTTTCCCGTGGTGCAAAGCGATGGACCGGACACGACGTGAAGGTAATGACATTTTAATTTTATTCAAAAACAATTAACAAACGAAAAGCGCTCACAGAGGAGGTATAAAAACTTGACTATGAACACAAAAAACTAGCAATATAGCATGAATAACAAAAAACTTACTTTGAACAAGATATGGGCTTGGATCATCGGCATAGAGCAGGGGTGTCCAAACTTTTTGCACTGAGGGCCGCACACAGAAAAATTAAAGCATGTGGGGCCATTTTTATATTTTTATTTTCAAACGATAACAAAATATATGGATTTTTTATTTATTTTACCTTTTAGCGGTCTCATGGACTATAAAGGGTCTCAGTCAATAACATTTTAAAAATACGTCAAAAAATTGTTATTTTTTTTATTATTTAACGCTTACAGTAAATCTCTATATCAACTTCAAGTTGATATAAAGTAATAAAAAAAAAAAAAAAGGTTTTATGTCTTTTTTGTCAAAAACAACTTTGTTTTTGTTTTTATAGTAAAACTGAAATATGCAGTGTTTAGTAATTAGAGCCCTAAAAGATCAATAATGCAGGACACAATTGATTTTAATTCTTTAATATTTTTGAGTAATCACAGTAAAAAATGAATAAAATACCACTAAATATTTGGGATCCAAAAGGTGCCCCACTCATAAAGTGATTCATTCGTATCAGGTTTCTTTTACTTTCAACACTTAAGTTACGAGATCAACTTCAGATATATCTGTCGATTTTACGTTTGAATTATTATTTTGTTTGTTTTATGCGGTTTTGTCAAAGAAAACTTTGATGTTTTTATATGGCAACTACACAATATATGCAATATTTACCACATAAAACATTTTAAAGTGAAATATTTGAAGTAATTGAAGCCTTGAAAATAATAACATGGATTTTTTTGTTCTTTTTTTTTTTAGCAATGGCAAAAAAAAAAAATAAAGAAAGACAAAAGAAAAAAAAACAGCTTTCATGGCAGCTTTGTGTCAACATTGCAACTTTTTCTCCTTAGATTTCACCTCATTCCACTTGTTTTATTGTCCTTTTTTATTTTTGCAATAGCATTTCTAGAATGTGTGGCGGGCTGGTAAACAATTAGCTGCGGGCCGCAAATGGCCCCCGGGCCGCACTTTGGACACACCTGGCATAGAGCAAGGGTGTGTAGAGGGTGGTTGAGGGACACTTGGTCTGGCGACCCACCGCCATGTGACCCTCGACCACCCTCTACGCACCCCTGCTCTATGCCGATGAACCAAGCCCTTATCTCGTTCAAAGTACGTTTTTTGTTATTCATGCCATCGTGCTAGTTATTTGTTTAAGTTTTTATTTCTCCTCTGTGAGCGCTAGTGATGCATCGGCGCATGCGTCGAGCTCATAGAGCAAAACCCTGTGTGGTGCACGTACCACTTTTCGAAAGTCACGTGACCGATCATGAGCTGTTTTGGTCACATGACCGATACGCGAACTGCGCGCCAAACTGTGTTTATAAGGAAGCGCATCTGTCAACGAAATGCCGCTGCCAACAGAATCGCCGCACTTCTCTCATTGGTCATTTGTAATTTATCGTCGTCTGGGATCATTTCCCCCATGTGGGAATATTTTGATCATATATCGGAAAAAAAGGTATTTGTGTTCATGTCCTTGTCGTTTCATCCTGTTCTCTCAAAGTTTCTACTCGATCTGTTAGTAGATTTGTAATGGTACGTGTTTTTGGGGCGGCATGGCGTAGTGGGTAGAGCGGCCGTGCCAGAAACCTGAGGGTTGCAGGTTCGCTTCCCACCTGTGGACATCAAAATCGCTGCCGTTGTGTCCTTGGGCAGGACACTTCATCCTTTGCCCCCGCTGCCGCTCACACCGGTGAATGAATGATGAATGAATGATTGGTGGTGGTCGGAGGGGCCGTAGGCGCAAACTGGCAGTCACGCTTCCGTCAGTCTACCCCAGGGCAGCTGTGGCTACAGATGTAGCTTACCACCACCAGGTGTGAATGAATGATGGGTTCCCACTTCTCTGTGAGCGCTTTGAGTATATAACAATAGAAAAGCGCGATATAAATCTAATCCATTATTATTATTATATTATTATTATTTGTGTTGAGCCGTTTCGGTAGCTCAGTTGGTAGAGTGGAGGACTGTAAATGCTCATGCTGAGTTCCTTAGGGCAGTGGTTCTCAACCTTTTTTCAGTGATGTACCCCCAATGAACATTTCTTTAATTCAAGTACCCCCTAATCAGAGCAACCCATTTTGGTTGAAAAAAAGAGATAAAGAAGGAAAATACAGCACTGTCATCAGTTTCTGATTTATTAAATTGTATAACAGTGCATATTATTGCTCATTTGTAGTGGTCTTTCTTGAACTATTTGGGAAAAAAAGATATAAAAATAACTAAAAACTTGTTGAAAAATAAACAAGTGATTTAGTTATAAATAAAGATTTCGACACATAGAAGTAATCATCAACTTAAAGTGTCCTCTTTGGAGATTGTAGTAGAGATCCATCTGGATTCATGAACTTAATTCTAAACATTTCTCCACAAAAAAGAAATCTTTAACATCAATATTTATGGAACATATCCACAAAAAAATCTAGCTGTCAACACTGAATATTGCATTGTTGTATTTTTTGTTCACAGTTTATGAACTTACATTCATATATTTTGTTAAAGTATTATTTTGTTGCTATATTTAGAATATTTAAAAAAAATCTCACGTACCCCTTGTCATACCTTCAACTACCCCCATGGGTATGCGTACCCCCATTTGAGAACCACTGCCTTAGGGCACTGGTTCAAATCCAGCTCGATGGATCAGTCATTACGTGTAGAGAGGGGCGTGTTCCACGCGTCCCCTGCGGGCGGGGTATGTGCAGGGGCCGGCCATGAAGCAGCCAACAGATGAGTGGATACCTCAGCTGGAAAGAGTTATCTAATCACCTGTTCCCTTTATTAGCAGCGCTGGAGACCATGAAGGGGGGGAGACATGAGGACGCAGGAGGACGCAGGACAGGGGCACAGAGACGAACAAGAGACAGCTGAAAAGCTGGACAGACGGACAATTGTGTAAAGTAAAAGATGTACTAAAGACTGTGTCAAACCTGAGAAGCTGAACAGACGGACAATTGTGTAAAGTAAAAGATGTATTAAATACCGTGTCAAACCTGTATCCTGAGCTGTGTGATACTGTGGTCAAAAGAAGACGTAGGAAACCTCCACAACTGGCACTCAACTTAAGCGAACCACGATGATGTCCACCGCATCACCCCTGGAGGCGCTCGGGCAAGTGCTTGCCGAGGTATCGGCAGCAAGCCGGCAACAGACGCAGCTAATCCAGCAGCTGATGGACAGATCCACGGTAGGAGGGGGAGCAGCGACATCCATGCAGAGAATGGGGGAGGCAGAAGACAGAAGATCCCCACACCTTCCTAGATGTCTTCGAGGCCACGGGACCTCATGCGGATGGCCAGAGGCAGAGTGGGGAGTGAAGCTGCTGCCGCTTCTGGTGGGGGAGGCACAGCGAGCGGCGTTGGCCCTCCCGGCAGCCGCCAGGATGCAGTACGACAACTTATGCCACGCCATCCTAGATCGGGTCGGCAGCAGCTCGGAGGATCACCGGAGGAGGTTCCGAGCGATGAAATTGGGCCAAGAAGACTGACCATTCATCCTGGCGCAGCAAATGAGGGACGCGGCGAACAGATGGCTTCAACCAAATGGTCAAGATCCTCGAGTGGTTGAAAGAATCCTCCTGGAGCACTTTGTCGACGCCCTTCCGCCCAGGACCGCAGCATGGGTGAGATACCACCGTCCAACGGAGGTAAAAAAAGCAGTGGCACTGGCTGAGGACCACCTAGCGGTCCAGAGGGACAACACACCGAAGGCAGCGGAAAGGCCCATCCCAGCTCCACGCCGACGACTCCCACCACCAGACCGACGGGCACTGGAGTGGGGCCCTCACGTGGCCGGAGGACCGGGAAGCAAGGATAAGGTCCCCTCCTTGAACAATCAACACAAGCACACACACACACGCACCCAGTCACACACACATGCACATCCAACAAGGGGGGGGGGAACCGGGGAGCTAATCCACTGTCTCTTTGTCTGTTTCAGGGTACCAGCGCTGTCCAGAGAGGGCTTCCCTCACAGAGGGCGCGTCAGACGCCCGGGCCGGTGTGCTGGGGTTGCGGTCAACCCGGTCACGTTCGCCGGAAGTGCTCCGTAATGGAGGTGGGGCATGTGATGCGGGTTGTCGGGATCCCAGCACCCGCCCCCGATCCGGGGAAGACGTACTGTGTCCCAGTAAGAATACAAGGGAGTACATACCGGGCAATGGTGGATTCGGGCTGTAACAGTCCATGATGCATCAAAACCTGGTTCGACCCGGGGTGTTGAGGGAGGCGACACTGGGAAGAATCAGGTGTATTCATGGGGATGTGCACGAGTACCCGATTGTGCCAGTGGAAATTTGGTATGAAGGTCAAAAGCATAATGTTAAGCGCGCACCTTACGCATCCCATAATTTTAGGAACAAATTGGCCGGGGTTTAACCAGTTAGTGACACAATGTGTGGGGATGCGTTCACGGACTGTAGGACAGGGGAATATACGCGCAGTACTCGCTGGCGAGCGGATTCATCCGGCACTGACAGGCGGGAACCGGCAGGGGCTTCGCGGGAGGCCCCACCGGCCCTCCGCTGGCAGTCCATGGAGGATTTTCCCCTTGAGCAGTCCCGCGATGAAACTTTGCGTGCGGCCTGGGACCAGGTGGTTTGCATAGACGGTCAGCTGGTGCGCCCGGGGAAAACGCAGGTATTCCCTCACTTTGTGATTATTAGGGATAGGTTATATAGAGTGAGCCGTGACACTCAAACAGGTGAGGAGTCCACCCAGTTGTTGGTGCCAAAACCCCGTCGGCAAATGGTTTTCCAGGCGGGGCACTGCAATCCCCTCACTGGCCACTTGGGGTACGAGAAAACACTCAATCGGGTCATGGTCCGTTTCTATTGGCCAGGCATCCGGGCAGACATACGCCGCTGGTGTGCTGCCTGTCCGGATTGCCAGCTGGTAAATCCGGCGGCCGTCCCGAAGGCCCCTTTGCGCCCATTACCACTCATGGAGGTCCCCGTTCGAAAGGATTGGGATGGACCTCATCGGACCATTTAACCCAACCACACGGGGATATCGCTTTGTGTTAGTTCTGGTGGATTACGCAACGCGGTATCCCGAAGCAGTGCCGCTCCGCTCCATCTCTGCCAAGAGTGTGGCGCAAGCACTCTTCACGGTCATTTCCCGCGTCGGAATCCCGAAAGAGATTTTGACGGACCAAGGCACGTCCTTTATGTCACTCACGATAAAGGAACTGTACGGGTTATTGGGGATTAAAGCGATCCGCACCAGTGTATACCACCCACAAACTGACGGGCTGGTGGAACGGTTTAATAAAACGCTGAAAACCATGATCCGTAAGTTCACGCACGAGGACAAACCTAATTGGGATAAATGGCTGGATCCCCTAATGTTTGCGATGCGGGAGGCACCCCAGACCTCTTCCGGTTTTGCACCGTTCGAGTTGTTATACGGCAGGAAGCCGCGCGGCGTATTGGACCTAATTAAAGAAAGCTGGGAGGAAGGTTCAAGCCGCAGTAAAAACGAAATACAATACGTTATGGACCTGCGAGCAAAACTCCACCAGGTGGGGCACTTGTCACGCGAAAATTTGCTCCGCGCCCAGCAACGGCAACAGCGTATGTACAACAAAGGAACCCAGCTGAGAAAATTTTCACCGGGAGAAAAAAATACTTGTACTACTCCCAACTTCCAGCTCAAAATTACTAGCAATGTGGCAAGGACCCTTTGAGGTCACACGGCAGGTAAATGATGTGGACTACAAGGTTCGGCGCTCGGACCGAGGTGGAGGCTTACAAATTTATCATGTAAACCTACTGAAAGCATGGAGGGAGGCCGAGCCTGTCTCCATGGTGACGGTAGTGAGAGCGGAGGAGGAGTTTGGGCCAAAGATCCCGCACTCTTCCCTGTGATGACCAGCTCACATTGGCTCAAAGAGCGGAGGTTGCTGAGTTACAGCGGCGCTATGCAGATTACGGTGCGGTCTCGGCCATGCAGGCTTCCCGAACACGAACGCAAAATAGTGCGGGACGAATTAAAAACCATGCTGGAGTTAGGAGTAATAGAAGAATCCCACAGTGCGTGGTGCAGACCTATCGTTCTTGTAGGGAAGAAGGATGGGTCTGTGCGGTTCTGTGTGGATTACCGCAAGGTGTATGAGGTGTCACGTTTTGACGCGTACCCAATGCCTCGGGTCGACGAGCTTCTGGATCGGCTGGGCACTGCTCGTTTTTTCCCGACACTGGATTTAACCAAGGGCTACTGGCAGATTCCCTTATCACCAGAGTCCCGGGAAAAATCGGCCTTCTCCACTCCGGAAGGTTTATACCAGTTCGTGACGCTCCCGTTCGGGTTGTTCGGTGCGCCTGCCACGTTCCAGCGCCTCATGGACCGGGTGCTGCGACCCCACGCTGCATACGCGACTGCCTACCTGGATGATGTTATCATCCAGAGTGGCAGCTGGGAAGATCACCTGCGGCGGGTGGGGGCGGTGCTCGAGTCCTTGAGGCGGGCGGGGCTCCCCGCCAACCCTGCGAAGTGCGCGGTTGGCCGGAGGGAGGTACAGTATCCGGGGTACCACTTGGGGGGGGGGAAGGCTGCAGCCACAGGTTGACAAGACGGCGGAAATTGCGGCCTGTCCACCCCCCAAGACTAAAAAAGAGGTGAAGCAGTTTTTGAGACTGGCGGGCTACTACCGTAGATTTATTCCCCGGTTTGCAGACCTGACCAGCCCACTGATGGACCTCACCCGAAAGGGTGCTCCAGACCTGGTCCAGTGGACAGAACGGTGCCAGCAGGGGTTTGAGGAGGTAAAGAAAGCACTGTGTGAGGAGCCGGTACTACGCATGCCAAATTTTAACATTCCTTTCTGTCTGCAGGCGGACGCGTCGGTCCGGGGGCTGGGGGCCGTTTTGACTCAGCGGGTGGAGGGCGTCGATCGCCCCATACTGTACATCAGCCGGAAATTGTCGGACCGGGAGGCGAGGTACAGTATGGTGGAGAGGGAGTGCCTCGCCATCCGGTGGGCGGTCGGGGCCCTCCGCTACTACCTGCTGGGGCGGGCCTTCAGTCTCTGCTCAGATCACAAACCTCTCCAGTGGCTCCACCGTATGAAGGACACCAATGCGCGGATCACCCGGTGATATCTCGCATTACAACCCTACAACTTCCGGGTGGTCCACAGGCCGGGAGCGCAGATGGCCGTGGCAGACTTCCTCTCTCGCCCAGCTATTGGGGGGGGTGAGGGGGAGTGGGCGCGGCCGGACGGGTGCCCGGCCTGTGTCTGGCGGTGGAGGCATGTGGAGAGGGGCGTGTTCCACGCGTCCCCTGCGGGCGGGGTATGTGCAGGGGCCATGAAACAGCCAACAGGTGAGTGGATACCTCAGCTGGAACGAGTTATCTAATCACCTGTTCCCTTTATTAGCAGCGCTGGAGACCATGAAGGGGGGGAGACATGAGGACGCAGGAGGACGCAGGACAGGGGCACAGAGACGAACAAGAGACAGCTGAAAAGCTGGACAGACGGACAATTGTGTAAAGTAAAAGATGTACTAAAGACTGTGTCAAACCTGAGAAGCTGAACAGACGGACAATTGTGTAAAGTAAAAGATGTATTAAATACTGTGTCAAACCTGTATCCTGAGCTGTGTGATACTGTGGTCAGAAGAAGCCGGGCGAGACGCAGGAAACCTCCACATTAAGTTTTTACCATGAAGTGATTAACGCGGACCCTGACTTAAACAAGTTGAAAAACTTCTCTGGGTGTTACCATTTAGTGGTCAATTGTACGGAATATGTACTGTACTGTGCAATCTACCAATAAAAACTTCAATCAATCAATCAACATTGCGTATTCAGAGCGCATGTAAAAAAATAAATAAAATAAAAAAAACCTTGTCCACAAGTTTTCTCATTCACAACACGTTCTCTTAGATTTCCATGTTATGATACATGTTCACATTATTTATTGACTGTATCTAAAAACGATAAAAATATGTTTTTGTTTAAATGAAGATATGAAATACTCCTAAATGAAATACAATGACTTGGTTTAAATTATTGTATATACTAGGTCATAAAATCAGTGTCAATTGAGTCGGTCCATAAGTTGCCTGTAGGGATTTTTAATGTCCAGCAGATGTCAGTATTTAGTGAAACAGTACTGACACAGTATCAATACAGTTTTGCAATGTGTCGAAACGATACATGGCGCCTCATCAACCCATCACTAGTAAGCGATTTTAATTTCTTCCTTTTTTTCAATAAAATTAAAATGTCCTTACCTTCACGTCGTGTCCGGTCCAATCGCTTTGCACCACGGGAAAACTAACCACACCCAAGTCCACGTCATGACAGATGTCGCCAGGCTGACTACCTGGCAACTGTGTTAAATAATACTGTGGCGATTGAACAGGTGCGTGAGTCAAAACAAATCAGGTGCGTGACATGACAGGTGAAACTAATGGGTAACCATGGAAACAAGACAAGGGAGTGAAAAAGCAGGAACTAAAGCGAGTCCAAAAACTAAACAGGACATAACTTAAACAAAACATGATCCCAGACATGACAAAATATAGTTTCTTTGGTAGAACAAACGTGACACAAACCTTCCAAATTGCATATAAAGCTTGGTAGACAAAATAAAGCTAAGGAGTGGCACGGCTGTGTTGCCGTAGGGAGGAAAAGCGGAACGACACACATTATTCTCCGTGCGTCGGCTAAATACAAACATATTCCTAAACCCCAAAGATGTCTTTTTTAAAGCCTGCGGGGAAGAGAAAGGTTAGTGATGAGCAAAGACAATTCCAGGAAAAGTGGGAGATGCATTATTTCTTTGTTGAGCTCATCGGCACCCCGACGTGTCTCATTTAAACAGAGAAAGTTGCGGTGCACAAGGGATACAATTTAAAATAGTCATTATATAACTAGACATGCTGAGGAGTATGCAACATTTTTTTTAAAGGAATCTTTACTTGCGGCGCAGACTCACCCAGACTCTACATCCAGTGGCCCCCAGGTGAATTGAGTTTGAGACCCCTGGTCTAATGATTGTGCAACTTTGAGGGCATCTGCGCGACACCGGCTTGCTCTCCAGTCCGACCCAATTAGCTGTCTTTTTTTTTATTGTTGAGTCATAATCACGGCTGCCTCGAAAGCAAGGGCTTAATCGTGTTCCGTCAGGCACTAAGTTGACATCCGCCCCCTAGAAACGGGATTGAAAACATCCCCGGTGGAACAGTGCTTATGTCTATTACTCAGACATGAACTTTTTGACACGGGCCATTTTGTTTTAGTCTGCGCCGTGCATTCTTTTCTATGTTCGGTGTTTCATAATTCCTCCCCATCTGCTGATAAGCCCTTGGGCTTTATCATCTGAAGTCCTTCCCTTTTTTGACGTTGCCTTTAGCCCCAATTTTGTATGATGTTAGAGAAGCATCAGGTTTTTTTTTTGTTAGGTTTTATTGTCCTTTTTTAACTCATGACTGTTATCACGAATAAATTAACACAGATGTGCCTTGTTTTGGTGCAATGACGTCTTTGGTCAACCGCAAAGGCAACACATTTTTATCTGTGCTGAATGGAAACAAGGGTCTCCCAGTGTAAGAGAGGCACATATGGTATGACCAATAGTGTTTTTCAACAATTCTTGAGCCAAGGCAGGGCTTGGCGATATGGCCTTTTATCAATATCTCGATATTTTTAGGCAATGTCACGATACACGATAAATATCTCGGTATTTTGCCTTAGCCTTGAATGTACACTTGATGCATATAATCGCAGCAAGATGATGATTCTCTGTGTCTACATTAAAACATTCCTCTTCATATTGCATTAATATATGCTCATTTTAAACTTTCATGCAGAGAGGGAAACCACAACTAAGTCAATTGACCAAAACTGTATTTATTAAACAGTTATCAGGAATTGGCACAAAAATTTGTGTCATTTCCAAAACAGAAAGTGCAAGATTGTCAGAGGCATTTTAAAACAAGCTATTAGTGCACTTTTGTGCATGATGTCACTACGATGACATATCAAGACAACACTAAATTAAAGTGCACTTTTTGTACAGAACGCCACTACAATAGTTTAAAACAAATAAAATGTTTTGTGCATGATGTCACACAAGATATTTCAATATCTGTCAAATAAAAATTAGCTGCATAATAGGAAATCAAATAGTGTTCATCCTTCGCTATGTGGTAGGTTACTGCGGATGTTATCTCCTTCTGTCGTTGACTACTTTTTTCATACGGTGTTGATGTGGAAATGGTTGCTTCGGCATTTTGTTGGGCGTGGCACCGGCCGGAGATGTTCACATGCAGAGTTTCAAGCACTCCTTATTCTCAAATGATGCTACATTAGCAGTGGTGCTACTTTTTGTAGCAACGCTTTTGCCGCATAATAGTTCAACATCTTCCCGCTTGAAGCCAAACCACCGCCAGACGATGGACCCTGTGCTGTTTTTATTGGGAATGCATTCTTCCTTCAATTATTACCAGATTCGCACCTTCTTTCTCTCGTATTTGTCAGGCTTGCCTTTGACAGTTTGACTATGTTTTAGTTTTTTCCTCTGCATTTGTCTTTGTTTCCTCTGTGTGTGTGTGTAGTGTTTCCTGTCAGCGCTCTTATTTTGTTGGTTTCCTGTCTTTCTCCCTGAGTGCTGTGTTCCCCTTCAGCTGCGGCTGATTGGCACTTGGCCACACGTGGACTGTCAATCAGTCCGCTCCTAATTTAGACTTGTCTTCCCATCCAGTCGCTGCTGGATTATTGTATTGCATGTCGCTTCTGTATTGTCGCTCCTGACGTGTCGTTGCACAGTAGCGGTAAGCTATATTTGGTCGCTTTGTGTAGCTTACTGTTTTTTGTTCCCTCCTTCCAGTTTTTGTTTTTTCATAGCCTAGTTTGTTATCCGCCCACTTGCGTGCTTTTTGTTTGTACCCTTTGTTTGATTTTGTTCTGGTATTTTATATTAAAACCATGTTCCTTATTCAATGCCTGCCTCCGTCTCTGCATCTTGGGGTTCGTCGCCAACAAACTGTGACAGAATAATCCAGCCAAATTCGAACCTCGCAGAGATATCTATGGTGGAGAGGCTTAATTTAGCTTTAAAATTAATGGCTAATTTAAAAGAGAGTTTGGCCGCTTTTCAAGCCCTCTCCCACCCACCCCTGTGGAGTGTGGGCCCATCTGGAGACGTCTGGCATCCGTCCCTTGAGGGGAGTGCTAGGAGTAGCTGTGCAGCTGGGGAGGCACAGCTACTTCTCGCCCCAGTGGGTCTGCAACAGATGGCGCCATCATCTCGAGTGGGTCTGCAACAGATGGCGCCATCATCTCCGGTGGGCCGGCAGACGCCACCATCATCTCCGGTGGGTCTGCAACCTACGGCGCCACCACGCACCCCGTTGGGCCAGCAGACGCCACCACGCACTCCGGTGGGCCAGCAGACTTCACCACGCACTCCGGTGGGCCAGCAGACTCCACCACGCACTCCGGTGGGCCAGCAGAATGGGGCGCCACCACCATCCTCTCCGGTGGGCCAGCAACAGGGGGCGCCACCACCATCTTGTCCGGTGGGCCAGCAACAGGGGGCGCCACCACCATCCTGTCTGGTGGGCCAGCAGAGGGCGCCGTCACCATCCTGTCCGGTGGGCCAGCAGAGGGCGCCACCATACTCTTGTCGGCCACAGATGTGGTCGTTTCATGGCCGACTTCCTCGCCAATTGCAGCGGCTTTCTATTCGCCGCCCACCTCCTAGTATCCGTATGGTATCCGTTATGGGAGGGGGGGCTACTGTCAGGCTTGCCTCTGACAGTTTGACTATGTTTTATTTTTTTCCTCTGTATTTGTCTTTGTTTCCTCTGTGTGTGTAGTGTTTCCTGTCAGCGCGCTGATATTGTTGGTTTCCTGTCTTTCTCCCTAAGTGCTGTGTTCCCCCTCAGCTACGGCTGATTGGCACCTGGCCACACCTGGTGTCAATCAGTCCGCTCCTATTTAGACCTGTCTTCCCATCCAGTCACTGCTGGATTATTGTATTGTCGTTGCCACATGTCGCTGTTGTCGTTGCTACCTGTCGTGTTGATGACACCGCTACCTGTCTTGTCGCTTGTAGCTTTGTCTACTTCTGTTCACTCTGTTCATGCCATAATTCCGTCGTGTCACAGTAAGTGTTTTTGTTTCATAACCAAGTTTGTTATCCGCCTCGTGCGCGCCACTTTTTAGTACCCTTTTGTTTGTTCTTGTTCTAGTATTTTAAGTAAATCATGTTTACCTGCAAAATGCCTGCCTCCTTCTCTGCATCTTGGGGTTCGACACCAAACTTTGACACTGTTACCACCCGCAGCATCATAGCTAACGTTACCATGTCGCTGCCTGTCTGCTCCTCAGAAGCGTGTGATGTTGCATGCGTGACGTATGCAAGAAGGTGCGCTTGTTTTAAGTCTCTGTGAGAAGGAGGGACAAGAAAGAGTGGGAAACGCATGCAGTGTAATGCCCGCAGCTAAAAGCAACTGAGTGAGAACGTATACTCGAATATCACGATATAGTCATTTTCTATATCACGCAGAGACAAACCCGCGATATATCGAGTACATCGATATATCGCCCAGCCCTAAGCCAAGGAACATTTTTTGCATTGAAAACACAACCAGCAGAAATCATTAAAAAAACGAACTCAGTTGACAGTATTAAGTCGTTGTCGCAATTGTTGGATATGACTTTAAACCATAACCCAGCATGCATCACTATAGCTCTTGTCTCACAGTAGGTGTACTGTCACCACCTGTCACATAACCCCCTGACCTATTTTGACTTTTTTACTGTTCTCCTGTGAGTACTGTTTTATTTCTTGTCTTGCGCTTCTATTTTGGTGGCTTTTTCTCTTTTTTTGGGTATTTTCCTGTAGCAGTTCCATGTCTTCCTTTGAGCGATATTCCCCCATCTACTTTGTTTTAGCAATTAAGAATATTTAGTTGTTTTTATCCTTCTTTGTGTGGACATTGTTGATTGTCATGCCATGTTCGGATGTCCCTCATGGACGCCGTCTTTGCTCCACAATAAGTTTTTGCTGTCGTCCAGCATTCTGTTTTTGTTTACTTTGTAGCCAGTTCAGTTTTAATTTCGTTCTGCATAGCCTTCCCTAAGCTTCAATGCCTTTTTTTAGCTAATGTAAAGGTTTCACTCTTGGGTGGGTTCTCCTGGCCGACAGATCTTCGGGGGCCCGGAAGATAGTTTGAATACGGTCTTTTATTTGCATGCACAGCAATCCGGCAATATGTTTTCGTTTCAGTCCCATGTCTCTCCCTGGCTCCAACTCCAACTCCCCTGTGTCGCTCCGGCTGCTGCTAATAAAGGTGACAGGTGATTAGATAACAAATCAAATCAACTTTATATATAAAGCACATTTTAAAATTTACCACAATGGTAGCCAAAGTGCTGTACATAGACAGGTTCAAAGATTACACAAGAGAAACGAGCAAACACAACACAACACAAACAGAGCACGATAAAAAATAAATAAAACATAGAAACAGGTTCACAGCAGGTGCACCTGGGCCATTTACTCACCTGTCGCTGTCTTTGAGGCCGGTCCTTGCACACCCCGTTCCGCTGCAGGCCCGCAGGCCACGCCCCCCCCTCCGCAGCGGCACTCACTTTTTTGTTTATTTTCAGCTTAAGCATTAGACACCTTTTTACCTGCACGCTACCTCCCGCTGTTTCAGACATCTATAAAGCAATTAGCTACTGGCTGCTACCTACTGGTATGGAAGAGTAATACACGGTTACTCTGCCGAGCTCAAGACAGCACCGACACTCAACAACAACACATCATTTGCGGACTATAATTACTGGTTTGCAAAAAAATATTTTTAACCCAAATAGGAGCACCGACACTCAACAACAACACATCATTTGCGGACTATAATTACTGGTTTGCAAAAAATATTTTTAACCCAAATAGGGTGAAATTAGGTAGTATACAAATGTATTATGTGTAATCAACATGCATTATCACGATATACCAATAGTAATAAGAGCTCTCACATTGACCAATTTCTGACATGGACTTGTTTCTTCAGCATTGTTCACACGTTTAAGTTAGGACATTGAGAAGGCCATTGTAAAACTTTAATGCTAGCCTGATGTAGCCATTTTTTTACCACTTTTGAGGTGTACTTGGGGTCATTGTCCTGTTGGAACACCCAGCCGCACCCAAACACTGTTTCCATTTGAGTTGGGAAATTGTGTTAGATGTAAATATAAACGTAATACAATTATTTGAAATCCTTTTCAACCCATATTCAATTGAATGCACTATAAAGACAAGATATTTGATGTTCAAACTCATAAACTTTTTTTTTTCTGCAAATAATAATTAACTTAGAATTTTAGGGCTGCAACATGTGCCAAAGTAGTTGGGAAAGGGCATGTTCAGCACTGTGTTACATCACCTTTTGTTTTAACAACACTCAATAAACGTTTGGGAACTGAGGAAACTAATTGTTGAAGCTCTGAAAGTGGAATTCTTTCCCATTCTTGTTTTATGTAGAGCTTCAGTCTTTCAACAGTCGTATTTTACGCTTCATAATGCACCACACATTTTTGATGGGAGACAGGTCTGGACTGCAGGTGGGCCAGGAAAGTACCCGCAGTCTTTTTTTACGAAGCCACGCTGTTGTAACACGTTCTAAATGTGGCTTGGCATTGTCTTGCTGAAAAAAGCAGGGGCGTCCATGAAAAAGACGGCGCTTAGATGGCAGCATATGTTGTTGCAAAACCTGTACGTACCTTTCAACATTAATGGTGCCTTCACAGATGTGTAAGTTACCCATGCCATGGGCACTAATGCACCCCATACCATCACAGATTTGGCTTTTGAACTTTGCATCGATAACAGTCTGGATGGTTTGTTTCCCTTTTGGTCCGTATGACACGATGTCGAATACTTCCAAAAACAATTAGAAATTTGGACTTGTCAGACCACAGGACACTTTTCCACTTTGCATCAGTCCATCTTAGATGATCTCAGGCCCAGAGAAGCCGGCGGCCTTTCTAGATGTTGTTGATAAATGGCTTTCGCTTTGCATAATAGTGCTTTAACTTGCACTTACAGATGTAGCAAATAACTTTATTTAGTGAAAGTGGTTTTCTGATGTGTTGTTCAGCCCATGTGGTGATATCCTTTAGAGATTGATGTCGGTTTTTGATATAGTGCCGTCTGAGGGATCGAAGATCACGGTCATTCAATGTTGGTTTCAGGCCATGCCGCTTACATGGAGTGATTTCTTCAGATTCTCTGAACCTTTTGATGATATTAAGGACCGTAAATGTTGAAATCCATACATTTCTTGCAATTGTACTTCGAGAAACATTGTTCTTAAACTGTTTAAAAACTGTTTGACTATTTGTTCACGCAGTTGTGGACAAAGGGGAGTACCTCGCTCAATCCTTTCTTGTGAAAGACTAAGCATTTTTTGGGAAGCTGTTTTTATACCCAATGCTGGCACCCACCTGTTCACAATTAGCCTGCACACCTGTGGGATGTTCCAAAAAAGTGTTTGATGAGCATTCCTCAACTTCACCAGTATTTATTGCCACCTTTCCCAACTTCTTTGTAACGTGTTGCTGGCATCAAATTCTAAAGTTAATGATTATTTGCAAAAAAATGAAAAAATGTTTATCAGTTTGAACATCAAATATGTTGTCTTTGTAGCATATTCTACTGAATATGGGTTGAAAATGATTTGCAAATCATTGTATTCCGTTTATATTTACATCTAACACAATTTCTCAACTCATATGGAAACAGGGTTTGTAGGTTGTCCTGAAGAATTTTGGAGATAATCCTCCTTTTTTCATTGTCCCATTTACTCTCTGTAAAGCACCAGTTCCATTGGCAGCAAAACAGGCCCAACGCATAATACCACCGCCACCATGCTTGACAGTAGGTGTAGTGTTCCTGGGATTAAAGTCCTCACCTTTTCTCCTCCGAACATATTGCTGGGTGTTGTGGCCAAACACCTCAATTTTTGTTTCATCTGACCACAGAACTTTCCCCAAGAAGCTTTTATATTTGTCCATGTGAAAATTGTGCTGTTTGGCCAAAATACCCATTTGCACTTTATATTTATTGTGGAGTTAAAAACTCAGAAGTGTCAGTCAAGTGTCAATCCATGCCCTACAACCTGGGCAAATTAAGGCCCCGGGGCCACATGCGCTTTTCAATCTGGCCTGGCGGACATTCCCAAATAATTTTTTTAGATCTTTCAGATGGAAAGTGTAGATATACCAGTTACTATGGTAATCTAATTCGTTACTACCACCCGAACGTCTCCCCAGGGAAGTGGTTTGGGCACGTCCGACTAGCAGGAGGCCACAGGGAAGACCCAAGACACATTGGGAAGACTGTGTCTCCTCCCGGCTGGCCTGGGAACGGCTGGGAATGCCTCGGAATCCCCCCGGAGAGGAGCTGGACCAAGTTGCTGGGTAGAGGGAAGTCTGGGCTTCCCTGCTTAGCCTGCTGCCCCCGCGACCCCACCTCGGATAAGCGGAAGTAAATGGATGGATGGCTGTATGGTAATCTAATTAGTTACTATGGACATCTAATTAGTTACTATGGACATCTAATTAGTTACTATGGTAATCTACGTCACGGCAGCTCAGACGAGGCACCAAGCAGTGTGGGCGGGAAGCGTTTCCACAGACGCGGAAGGAGATTTTCACAACAAAGTTCTAAAGCTTACTGATGTATCAGATATATCAGATTTGTAGGTGGGTTTTTACTGTACACTTTTTTCATATGTCACTGTATATTGCATTTTTGTTGCGTTTCACTTCATTGTAAGGGGGTGTGACATTCATATGTTGTCAATATTCAGTTTTTTATCCTTCATAGAAAAATGTAGAATTCCATCATGTTTTTTAAAGCGGTCTATCTTAACGTTTTTAGCATTTAAACAGACATTATTGGGAGGTTTTGTATTAATGTCCCTAAAAAAAGATATAGGCCCCCAGACACATTTTTTTTCTCTAAATGTGGCCCCTGAGTCAAAATAATTGCCCAGGCCTACCCTACATGGTCAAAACCATTGAGAACTACAAATCCCAGAATGCCGAGGGAAAATGGCCACCAAATTACTGATTTTGAAGGCACCTGAAAAGGAATGCAGGTTCAGTCACTCGTTTACCAAACAAGCTGCATGCAAGGAAGCACAGCAGCCTCAACCACAAGATCTACACTACAAGTTTCTCCAAACACACCAATTGTCGGTGAATATGCTTGTTCATTTGATGACGATAGAAATGCTTACTTTGATACTCTTAACTTGCACCGGCAAGCTTCTTAATTTGCTTACTCAAATATCTTAATTTGTTTGTTTGAACTGCTGGGTTCTAGTTGAACCACTGCATTACTGCATTTCAGTTTGGCGTTGATCGCATACTGGGTTTGACCAGGTAAAACAGGGGTCTCAGACACGCGGCCCGCAGGCCAATTGCGGCCCGCGAGACAATATTTTGCGGGCCCCACCTTAATATGAAAGTCTCATGTTAGTGCGACCCGCGAGTTTTATATGAATGGCGCTTGACAGTGTTGTGTTATTTGGCTCCAAAATGGCCCTTTC
The DNA here is from genome assembly GCF_033978795.1 of Nerophis ophidion. Taxonomy (NCBI): domain Eukaryota; kingdom Metazoa; phylum Chordata; class Actinopteri; order Syngnathiformes; family Syngnathidae; genus Nerophis; species Nerophis ophidion. The sequence continues at coordinate 55,507,807 of NC_084611.1, read as the reverse complement.
AATGTTCTGGGTTGCTTACCCCTGCGTTAGTGGAAAAGCAGCAAATGAGTGGAAGCGACAGAGATGTTGCCATGGAGGCAAGGGTTTTCTTAATTGCCCGGTTGCAGTCACCGCGACACCTGTCCGTCAGTAATAACAGTCCCCGATAACCTGGACCAATTCAAACCATTATTTGTAGAGATGTTCGATTATATCAGACTGCCGATATTATCAGCCGATAAATGCTTTAAAATGTATTGTAAATTATCGGCATCAGTTTCAGAAAGTAAAATGTATGACTTTTCAAAACACCGCTGTGTACACAGACGCAGGGAGAAGTACAGAGCACCAATAAACCTTAAAGGCACTGCCCTTGCATGCCGGCCCAGTAACATAATATCTACGGCATTTCACACACACAAGTGAATTCAGCCCATACTTGGTCAACAGCCATACAGGTCACACTGAGGGTGGCCATATAAACAACTTTAACACTGTTACAAATATGCACCACACTGTGAATCCACACCAAACAAGAATGACAAACACATTTTTGGAGAACATCCGCAACGTAACAAAACATAAACACAACAGAACAAATACTCAGAAGCCGTTGCAGCACTAACTCTTCCGGGATGCTGCAATATTTTCTTTTCTTGCGGCCCAGCCTCACCCAGACTCTGCATCCAATGGCCACTAGGTGAATTGAGTTTGAAACCCCTGAGTTAAAAGCAAGTTGTTTAAAGCACACGCAAAAGTTTAAAGCTTAAGTTAAAATGGCTAAAGGTTAAAGGTTTAAAGTCAAAGCTTATGGTTTAATGACCCAATAATCATAGATAGATAGATTGATAGATAGATAGTACTTTATTGATTCCTTTAGGGGAGTTCCTTCAGAAAAATTAGACTTCCAGAAGAAGTGTACAGACTTGAGATGTATTTAAAAAGAAAAAATGGGGGTATAAATAGAAACACAATAGAAAAATATTACAATAAGAATAAAAATGAAAAAGCAACACTGAGAATAAAAAATATAACAGTAAAATAAGAATATAACAAGAGAAACTCGGCAGTAGTGACCATGTTATGAAAACAAAATGTTTATGTATATTTTTTTCATAACATGGTTTACATGTTATGTAGACCAGTGGTTCTCAAATGGGGGTACTTGAAGGTATGCCAAGGTACTTGAAGGTATGCCAAGGGGTACGTGAGATTTTTTTTAAATATTCTAAAAATAGCAACAATTCAAAAATCCTTTATAAATATATTTATTGAATACTATTTCAACAAAGTATGAATGTAAGTTCATAAACTGTGAAAAAAATACAACAATGCAATATTCAGTGTTGACAGATAGATTTTTTGTTTTGTGGACATGTTCCATAAATATTGATGTGAAAGATTTCTTTTTTTTTGTGAAAAAATTTTTGAAATTAAGTTGATGAATCCAGATGGATCTCTATTACAATCCCCAAAGAGGGCACTTAAGGTTGATGATTACTTCTATGTGTAGAAATCTTTATTTATAATTGAATCACTTGTTTATTTTTCAACAAGTTTTTTTATATCTTTTTTTTTTCAAATAGTTCAAGAAAGATCACTACAAATGAGCAATATTTTGCGCTGTTATACAATTTAATATATCAGAAAGTGATGACATTGTGCTGTATTTTACTTCTTTATCTCTTTTTTTCAATCAGAAATGCTTTGCTCTGATTAGGGGGGACTTGAATGAAAAAAAAAATGTTCACAGGGGGTACATCACTGAAAAAAGTGAGTATGTTCGAGGGAACTCTGAACAACAATAATAATGCATGAACATAAACATTAAGACCAGCAGGTCGTTACAGTATGAATGCACCTAAAATTTGCCCGCTTAAAAAACACTTTTTATCATTGAAAGAGCACTGCCGAAACACCATGTTGTGATGACGTAATCAATAAGCACATGCTTGTCTAGACCAGAGGAAACACGTCTACGATGTGGACGTGCTTTACTATATCTGGGATATGTGTATCTGCAGACAGAACTCTAAATTAATCAAAGATTAATCAAAACAAATCAAAATAATACATGTAAAATATATTTATATTATTCATTTATTATATATTGTATATAGTATATGATATTGTATTATTAGGGACCGATGTCCCAAAGGGACAGAGGACCCTATTTAATTTCTAATGGTTTATTATTATTCTTTATTATTATACCGCCGCCTCTTTGAGCTGTAATTTGACACCCTTAACATCCTTCAAAACTCATTAAATTGGACACACACATCAGGACTGCGCTCTAGTGCCCCCTAGGAAGAAAACACAGACACAATTGCCTCTAACTCCAAGGAGGAACGTCGTAGACACATGAAACAAAAACCTCTTTGTAGGTCTCACTTAGACCTATATTTCATACAGTGACAATCCCCCGCTAAAATCAACAGGAAGTTTGCAATTCCCCCTTCAATACAAAAGATGGCTATAAATACTCAGTCCCATCCATCGCTGCCTGCAGCTTTAATGTATTATTATTATTGTCTATTGTGAGCAAACTGTGGTGCTGAATTTCCCCCAGGGATTGATTGATTGATTGATTGATTGATTGATTGATTGATTGAAACTTTTATTAGTAGATTGCACAGTACAGTTCATATTCCGTACAATTGAGCACTAAATGGTAACACCCGAATACGTTTTTCAATTTTTTTAAGTCGGGGTCCACGTTAATCAATTCATGGTCAAATTCATGGATCAATACAGTACTTTCTATTCTATTCTAAATGTAATTAAAAAATTTAGGAAAGAAAGGCTGGAGCAGCGGCGCGAAACAAGTAAAACTTCATACTCGCTACAGCTCTCACTGTTCATGGCTAACATCGTGCGACAGAAGTAGTCTCCAAACAAGAGGTACAGTCTCCAAAAACATCAGAAAAATATTTGTTTTTGCTCGTCGTTTTTGTTAAAGAAAATGTCATTAAAGGTATTGGAGAAGTGTGGAAAAACTTTTAAAAAATTCCCAACAAAGTATACTGTACATTAAGCAGCAACTTAATGGAGGGTAATAGGATGACAGGGGATGCAAAACAATAACGGTGCAATACTTGTTCATAACATGGTCACTACTGCCTAGTTTCTCTTGTTATATTCTTATTTTTATTCTCATTGCTGCTTTTTATTTTTATTCTTGTAATATTTTCCTATTTTGTTTCCATTTGAACCCCCATTATTTACTTTTTAAATTCGATCTCAACTCTGTAAACTGCTGCTGGAATTTTATTTTCCTGAGGGAACTCTCCTGAATGAATCAAGTACTTTCTATCCATCCATCTATCTATCTATCTATGTATCTATCTATCTAGGTGATTAGATAACAAGTCCCAGCTGGGCAATCTACTCCTGCTGCTGACTTCGAGGCCAGTCCTTATACACCCCACTGCGCGGTAGGCCCGACATTTAGATGTTAACTGGCAGTCAAGTATTGGCACATTGTATCAGACCCTTGTATTAAATGGGTTGTACTTGTATAGCGCTTTTCTACCTTCAAGGTACTCAAAGCGCTTTGACATTACTTCCACATTTACCCATTCACACACACATTCACACACTGATGGAGGGAGCTGCCATGCAAGGCGCCAACCAGCACCCATCAGGAGCAAGGGTGAAGTGTCTTGCTCAGGACACAACGGACGTGACGAGGTTGGTACTAGGTGGGATTCGAACCAGGGACCCTCGGGTTGCGCACGGCCACTCTCCCACTGCGCCACGCCGTCCCTAAAGAAAGTTTAGAAGCAGGCAAATATAATCAAAATACTTTCTTTGCTGATATTAGATCAACCAATATTGGATCTGGAAACCCCATGGTACAGTTTAGACCTATGTCCTGGTTGTGAGGTTAACTGTCTCATATGTGCTCACATCACATACCAGAGACACACACGGAACAGGGCTCGACTTCAAATTGTAAAAGTAGCTGAGTAACTGAGTAATTCCAGCTATTTATGAAGCAGCAACCACTTCAGCTTTAATCAAGAGAGGCCCTCTGTGGGACTTCCCTGAAGGACAGGATAATCAAGTCGGATTAGAAGGCTTTGGACTCTCCGACACCTTTTACCAGACTGACCCAAGGAAAACAAGTCGGGCCATCTGGATGTCACCTTACAGAAGCCAGTCTATGACGTTCATAGCAGTCATTTTCCCCTTGTCTACTTTTGTAGAATATTGGAAATTAAACTGACAGAAACACTGATGGATTTCAGATATCTAAGGTTTTGAGACAATTTTCTGACAATGGATTTACTTATGAAAGTAGATTTGACATAATCAGGATCGTATTGCAGTCAATTCGGTTTATCAGCAGTGAAAATAGACTGAAAATGACTACAACTTATGAGTAGCTTATGAGTAGCTTGAGATACGTGGTGTGCCTCAGCTTTTTTATGTTTTAAATCACAAGCATAATACTAATAATAGTAATAATAATACATTACAGTATTACAGTGTACAGTACATTATAAAATACATAATACGGGACAATTACAAGACGGGACATTACAGGACACAGAACTATAACCACTGGTTAAAAGCAGATCTGAATAGGTGTGTTTTGAGAAGGCTTTTGAAGGTGGGAAGGTCTGGGCAGTCACAGATTGGTTTGGGAAGAGAGTTCCAGAGGGTGGGAGCAGCGATGGAGAAGGCTCTATCACCCCAGGTCCGGAGCTTGGTTCTGAGTGGTGGGGAGAGGAGGTTGGCCAATCAGCAGTGCATAATCAGAGCGCATCTAACAGCCAATCAGCAGTGCATATTCAGAACGGTAACAGCCAATCAGCAGTGAGTATTCAGAGCGCATGGAGTCAGTGCTCACGGCAGAGGCAGGCAGAGAGAAGAGACGGTGCGAGTTAGCAGAAAGGTGTTAAGTAGGTGAGCATAATGCAGCGGACTCTCCCCAAATTATACAAACCCTGTTTCCATATGAGTTTGGAAATTGTGTTAGATGTAAATATAAACAGAATACAATGATTTGCAAATAGGTTTCAACCCATATTCAATTGAATGCACTACAAAGACAAGTTATTTGATGTTCAAACTCATAAACTTTTTTTTTTTTTGCAAATAATAATTAACTTAGAATTTCATGGCTGCAACACGTGCCAAAGTAGTTGGGAAAAGGCATGTTCACCACTGTGTTTCATCACTTTTTCTTTTAACAACACTCAATAAACGAACTGATAAAACTAATAATTGTTGAAGCTTTGAAAGTGGAATTCTTTCCTATTCTTGTTTTATGTAGAGCTTTAGTCGTTCAACAGTCCGGGGTCTCCGCTGTCGTATTTTACGCTTCATAATGCGCCATACATTTTCGATGGGAGACAGGTCTGGACTGCAGGCGGGCCAGGAAAGTACCCGCACTCTTTTACTACGAAGCCACGCTGTTGTAACACGTGGCTTGGCATTGTTTTAAGCAGGGGCGTCCATGATAACGTTGCTAGGATGACAACGTATATTGCTCCAAAACCTGTATGGACCATTCAGCATTAATGGTGCCTTCACAAATGTGTAAGTTACCCATGCCTTGGGCACTAATGCACCCCTATACCATCACAGATGCTGGCTTTTGAACTTTGCGCCTATAACAATCCGAATGGTTATTTTCGTCTTCGTTCCGGAGGACACCACGTCCTTAGTTTCCAAATATAATTTGAAATGTGGACTCGTCAGACAACAGAACACTTTTCCACTTTGCGTCAGTCCATCTTAGATGACCTCGGGCCCAGCGAAGCCTGCGGCGTTCCTGGGTGTTGGTGATTAATGGCTTTCGCTTTGCATAGTAGAGTTTTAACTTGCACTTACAGATGTAGCGACTGACAGTGGTTTTCTGAAGTTTTCCTGAGCCCATGTGGTGATATCCTTTACACACTGATGTCGGTTTTTCATGCAGTACCACCTGAGGGCTCAAAGGTCCGTAATATCATTGCTTACGTGCAGTGATTTCTCTAGATTCCCTGATCCTTTTGATGATTTTACGAACCGTAGATGGTAAAATCCCTAAATTCCTTGCAATAGTTCAATGAGAAATGTTGCTCTAAAACTGTTGGACAATTTTTTTACAAAGTGGTGACCCTCACCCCATCCTTGTTTGTGAAATATTTATCATTTCATGGAAGCTGCTTTTATACCCAATCATGGCACCCAACTGTTCCCAATTAGCCTGCACACCTGTGGGATGTTCCAAATAAGTGTTTGATGAGCATTCCTCAACTTTATCAGTATTTATTGCCACCTTTCCCAAATACTTTGTCACGTGTTTCTGGCATCAAATCATACAGTTAATGATTATTTGCAACAACAAAAAATGTGTATCAGTCTGAACATCAAATATGTTGTCTTTGTAGCATATTCAACTGAATATGGGTTGAAAATGATTTGCAAATCATTGTATTCCGTTTATATTAACATCTAACACAATTTCCCAACTCATATGGAAACGGGGTTTGTAATAAACACCTCCCAGTCAGCTACTAGTAACATCACTATGAGCCTGTTGACGTTTTAGAAATATAAGCCTCAGCTCGTTCGCAGTGAAGTGAATTATATTTATATAGCGCTTTTTTCTAGTGACTCAAAGCGCTTGACATAGTGAAACCCAATATCTTAGTTACATTTAAACCAGTGTGTGTGGCACTGGGAGCAGGTGGGTAAAGTGTTTTGCCCAAGGACACAACGGCAGTGACTAGGATGGCAGAAGCGGGAATCGAACCTGTAACCCTCAAGTTGCTGGCACGGCCACTCTACCAACCGAGCTATGCTCATTCGCAGTCCTTGAAGAGAAGGCTAATTAGCTTTTAGCGTAACATTAACATTTCGCGGTGTATGAATGAATGCGTGTGTGCGTGCGTGTGTTACGGACAGCAAAGCCCTGTCTGTCTGAGATAAAGACAAGCATTATTGTTCTATAGTTAACAACTAAGTTATTTCATTTTACTTTTTTCTGTGTTGAAGCAGCAAAAAAGGACACTGTTAAATGAAGAGTTCCTGGTCTGATTATAGTGATGTAACTGCATCATAAAGCCTACATGAACTCCATGGTGTTCAGGGATTAATAGTATCTCCTATTGCTATTGTACTATTTTTTTTCAGCTATAGTTACATTAACCATTAGTAATGTAGCAGCCTAGTTTTGATTGGCATTGTCCTTGCTATCACATGTTGTTAGAAATATAACATTTACATAATAAAAATCAACTACAGGCTTCCCAAATGCTGTAATACACCTAGTGTGTGTGTGACAATCATTGGTACTTTAACTTTAATAAACTAAGCATGATGAGTTGAGCATATGTCAGCATGTGGCCCCACTTTTATCTCTTTTTTCAAACACTTATTGAAAACGCTTATTTACTACAGTGAGTCATTCATTTGACTTAGTCATTATTTTGTCTTAGTAAGTCAATATTTACTAAGTCAAAATAATGACATACTTAGTATCTCAGTTAACTAGGACTGTTTTGTGTTTTGTTTTTACTTTACGGAAACAATATCAAGATATATATCGTATATTGCCTTTCAGCATACGGAGTGGAAAACACAACCAAAAATTGTAGGCTTCTTCACGCGACAAAGCCGGCCTATTTCACCACAGTCTTTAGTCTATTGCCCCCGTCTGTCCGCCTGTCCCGGGCGAGACCTCGTAGAGAGACACCACCTTAACTACCAAATATTCTGGGGGAAACACTGCATTCTGTTTTTCAAACAGTGACACATGCTGAATTCTGTCGATGACCTAAGGGACGTAGCTTTTGTGACTTATCAGGAATTTTTGCCCTGCTCTTTGTTACGTCCATATGTCATCAAGGAGCCCGGTGCGCTTTCCAACAGCCACCCGTTCAAAGCTCTCTACCCAGCTTAATGAAATATGGGCCTTTGCCTAGGAATAAACAACATTCTAAGCTTCTATCGCAAAGACCTCACTGACTTTCCCTCGCTCTCCTGCTGCCCCTGTTCATTGTCATTACATATCACCTCGCAGTACTTTAAAAATGCACAAAAAAAAAATAAATCCATTATTAATGAATCACTACTGAATCAAATTGGTTTAAACCAGCCTTTTAAAGATGCTTTGTTTTTAAAATGCAAATAAACATTATATTGGCAATTAACTGTCTGCTGATATAGTAATAGTATGTAAAAATAATAATCTCCAAGATTTCTCATAGTCACTCACATCGACGTCCCACCGGGTTGTGAGTTTTTCCTTGCCCTTATGTGAGCTCTGAACAGAGGATGTCGTCGTGACTTCCGCAGCCCTTTGAGACACTTGTGATTTAGGGCTATGTAAATAAACATTGATTGATTCTCAATGGTCTGGTTTTACTGAGAATCGGTGGATCATACGTCATGTGACAGGCAACCTTGCATATCAGACATGCAATGTAAAAACTAAAGTAAACTCTCGGATCTGCTTCGGGGAGTCGTTTTGTCCATGGCTCAGTTGTTCGCACATCAGACCACTCTCCTCACCGGAGACGGAGTCGAGGAGCTGATGTTAGGCCGTGTTTGCCGGAGGTTGGATGTTTGCTGTCACTCCGGTAGGATGGACAGGCTTTAACAGAGGTCTTCGCTGAATGAGCATGTGTGGGAGACTTCGGCCTCCCTGGACAGATTCTCACTCATCCGCGCAGACCAGACTTTGGCTTGGGGGCCGATGGGCTGCCTGGAGTAGTTCTCGGTCGCTTCGTTGGGTCTGTTTCTGTCTCCAATGTGGATGTTAAGATTGGTATTTTTGTTTTCTTATTTATGCACGCTATTTTAACACGTGCTGAATGTGGCTTGGCATTGTCCTGCTGAAATAAGCAGGGGTGTCCATGAAAAAGACGGCGCTTAGATGGCAGCATATTTTGTTCCAAAACTTGTATGTACCTTTCAGCATTAATGGTGCCTTCACAGATGTGTAAGTTACCCATGCCTTGGGCACTAATGCACCCGCATACCATCACAGATGGAATGAAACTGGACTCACTGGTGACGGTGGCAGAGAAGAGGACTGTTGACAAACTAGTGAGCATCCTGGATGATGCCAGTCACCCTCTGCATAGTGTTATCAGTAGCCAGAGGAGCCTGTTCAGTGCTAGACTGCTTCATCCCAAGTGCAGGACTAATAGACTCAAAAACTCCTTTGTCCCACACGCCATTAGACTGTACAATTCCTCTCTGGGGCGGGGGGTACTAGGATGACAGGGGATGCAAAACAATAACAGTGCAATACGTTTTCATAACATGGTCACTACTGCCTACTTTGTCTTGTTATATTCTTATTTTACTGTTATATTGTTATTCCCATTGTTGCTTTTTAGTTTTTATTGTAATATTTCTCTATTTTGTTTCCATTTAAACCCCCATTATTTACTTTTTACTTTTATTTAAATCGATCTCAACTCTGTACACTGCTGCTGGAATTTTAATTTTCCTGAAGGAACTCTCCTGAAGGAATCAATAAAGTACTATTTATCTATCTATCTATCTATCTATCTATCTTTTGAACTTTGCGTGGATAACAGTCTGGATGGTTCGCTTCCCCTTTGGTCCGGATGACACGATGTCGAATATTTCCAAAAACAATTTGAAATGTGGACTCGTCAGACCACAGAACACTTTTCCACTTGCATCAGTCCATCTTAGATGATCTCGGGCCCAGAGAAGCCGGCGGCGTTTCTGGATGTTGTTGATGAACGGCTTTCGCTTTGCATAGTAGAGCTTTAACTTGCACTTACAGATGTAGCGACCACCTGTATTTAGTGACAGTGGTTTTTCAAAGTGTTCCTGAGCCCATGTGGTGATATCCTTTAGAGATTGACGTCGGTTTTTGATACAGTGCCGTCTGAGGGATCGAAGGTCAAGGTCATTCAATGTTGGTTTTCCGGCTATGCCGCTTACGTGGAGTGATTTCTCCAGATTCTCTGAACTTTTTGATGATATTATGGACCGTAAATGTTGAAATCCCTAAATTTCTTGCAATTGCACTTTGAGAAACTTTTGCTCACGCAGTTGTGGACAAAGGGGTGTACCTCGCCCCATCCTTTCTTGTGAAAGACTGAGCTTTTTTAGTAAGCTGTTTTTATACCCAATCATGGCACCTGTTCCCAATCAGCCTGCAAACCTGTGGGATGTTCCAAATAATTGTTTGATGAGCATTCCTTAACTTTATCAGTATTTGTTGCCACCTTTCCCAACTTATTTGTGACGTGTTGCTGGCATCAGATTCTAAAGTTAATTACTATTTGCAAAAATAAAAAATGTTTATCAGCTTGAACATCAAATATGTTGTTTTTGTAGCATATTCAAGTAAATATGGGTTGAAAATGATTTGCAAATCATTGTATTCCATTTATATTTACATCTAACACAATTTTCCCAAATCATATGAAAACAGGATTTGTATTTGCGCAATATGTATAAATAATTATATATTTTTTTATAAATTATTTGGATTTTATCATTTAGGCTCCATTTTTTTGTTTAACAATTTCCCTTGTGGATCATTAAAGTTTGTCTAAGTATGTTAGAAATGGCACTGCTGAGGTTGGCAGTAAGTTACATCAGCTCTGTCCTCTTTAATGTCTTTTTTTTTGTCCTTTTGTGTTTTTCCCTCTTGTTTTTCTCGTTTGTTCATTTTCTTTTCAGACTTTTTTTGAGCCTGCACTTGCAACAACATGGTTTTGATGTACGCCTGAAATAAGTGACAGTTGCTTCTGAGATTTTCATCATTTTGCTATTGAGCTACTGTGTGTCAAAAAAAAAAAAAAAGTAAAATGTACTACTGGTACACACACACCCTTGGTGTGGTAAAATTACCCCCTGTATTTGACCCATGCCTTTGTCCCACCACCTGGAAGGTGAGGGGAGCAGTGAGCAGCAGCAAGGGCTGCGCTCAGGAATAATTTAGGTGATTTAACCCCCAATTCCAACCCTTAAGCTGAGTAACGGGTCCCATTTTTATAGTCTTTGGTATGACTCGGCCGGGGTTTGAACTCACAACCTACCAATTTCAGGGCAGACACTCTTACCCACAAGGCCACTGAGCAGGGTTAAGTTTAAGTCTAAGTTAGTGTAACGATAACAATCCGATACCAATACTAACCATATTTTCTCATTTTTCTATTAATAATGTATATTTATTGTATGTGCTTTGCTTAATATATTTTTTTAAAACACTGTTTAAACTTTATCAAGGATTCTGCTAAAATTCTGCTTGAATATAATAATAATGTGAATTTTTTGTATGTGCTTTTCTTAATATATATATTTTTTAAACTCTGTGTAAACTACATCAAGGAGTCTGCTTAAATTGCACACAACATGAAATACTTAATAAATTACTGCTTGCTGCGAGGTTTGTTCCCCCGGGATGCAAACTGATCAGTCCGGACAGGACTTGCAGGTAGAGCCATGATTTAATCTTGAACAAAAACTCAGAAGTACAAAAAACGGAAAACAAGGCAAAGGAATAAGGTGTGCAATGCACTTGAAGCTAAATACTTAGCATGGACTACAAGACAAGAGACGTGACGAGAGCATGAAGCAAACACTTAGCATAAACTATGGCCTGGAACACTTAGGGAACTGTGGCATGAAACTAACTAGACTTACTTGGCATGGTAACAAAACTTAAGTGGATACGGCATGAATCGAACAATGACGCCATGCTGACTGACTGGCAAAAGCAGGCTTAAATGATGCCTCTGCTTAGACAGAGGCATCATTTAACACCAGAGGCAGGTGAAAACAATAAGCTGCCATGACAACCAAACCAAACTCAGGAGGTGTCAAACAGGAACTTAAAGAGTCCAGAACTAACAGAAAATAACAAAATCATGATCCGGATCATGACAGCTACTGCTTTTTATTTAAACTTTAAACTGACAATTGAAAAGGTTTTTGAGGATTTTGTATGTTGCTTATATATTAATGATGCATATTGAATAGTTATGCATAATAGAGATTAGTATAGAACACAGTATGCTTCCAATTGTATGAACCTTTGTTGCCGGGATACCAGCAGAATTCCGCAATGTCAGCCAAGTGTTTTTAAAACTGTAATAGTTCCGTTTTATTGTATTCATTCAAGGTCAAAGCAGAAAAAAATAAACATAACATTCAAATAAATAATGAATAAAAATGAGCAGAAGGAAGTCTAAACCTATAGCTACCCCATATTCACACAGTTGCATGTTGTTCAACTCAGAAAATGTATAATGGCAATATTTGTAGTTCGTAACACTACACAATAAACAATCATGATAAAAGTAATTTACTCTAAATCATATCTTTTCATCATCATGATTTAAAAATGTTTTAAATACTTAAATAGATTTACTTGATCCACTGTCCAGTTTGTTCCACAAACTTTGACTGAAATGCCTTTTTTCATTGGTGCGATTTTAAATCTCAATTTAATAAAATCTCACTTGTGTTTATATTATCACGACTTTCTCTTTTAACAAATCTTTTTTTTAATGTTTGATCGTTTTTTTTGTTTTGTTTTTGTTTTTGTATGTGCTTTGTACAAGTTTGTGGAAGACTCTTTCATCCGGGTTCCTCGGACCACCAATTACTGACATGACAGGCTCTTCCAGGTTTACAATAGTGTTTATTTTGCAATAAATCTTCCTTCTTGGACTTTTCAGCAATTGTATTTTTGTCTGTCAGTCTCGCTCGTGCTCCACTCCAACTCTCGTCTCCTCCCCGGCTGCTGCCTTTTAACAGAGCGTTTAGACAAACAGGCCCAGATGGGCCATCTACGCACCTGTCGCTGATCTCACAGCCAATCCTGGCACACCCCGCATCGCTGCAGGTCGGCAGGCACCCCCCCCAACAATGATTATTAAGATATACTCTACCAATTCATAACATTTTAATAAGTTTAACTGTTTGAGTATTGGAGGTGTGGGTTCTCTGTATGCATTTCCAGTCATGTTTCTGAGAGCTTTTTTTCTGCAAAGGGAAGATTGAATTTCATTGTTACATATGATACAAAGACTAAAGCGTTGTACGTTAGGTTCGTTCATGACGAAACTATAGTGTATACGCCCAACCATGTGCAACCGCCATTCTCTTTATAAGAACCCATCTGTACAACGTTAAAAAGCAAAAGTGTTGGGAGATGGAAGCCTGTTAGTAGTGTTCAAGGACAAAGAGTAAGGGGAGACTGGCGTATGCAGACTCAAATCTCTAGAATCTTCCTTTACATTGTATATCTTCCAGTCTTTCTTTATTTTACCTTTGGTTATAACCTCCCCAAGACTTAGGATAAAGATAAGCCGTTAGAGAGATTGTGACTGAGTGAGAGTAAATCTCCTCTCCCAGCCCACTCCAAATACTGGCTCACGTTTCTGGCACGCTTTGTTTGCTCTGGATAGGAGATCCTCACGGCCGACCTCCCTCTCGCCAACACCCCAGGGACTACATTAGCTCCCTAATCAGAAACATTTACTGTCCGAGCCAAAGGGTGTTTTTTTTGCCAAAGTGGACATGCTGCCTTTCTCACTCAGTCCCTCTTGGTCTTTTGTAAGTTATATGTTTACAACTCCAGGTGGTCAATTATTCCAAAAGGCTCAGACGGCAAAATAGGTGTTAGGCCAGTGAAATAAGTGACTAATAGTTGTGAGAATTGTTTGGAGTTATTAGAACAACTCGGCAAGTTGTACATTTTGGAAACCAGTCCAGGGTAAATTCAGCCTCTCTCCCAAGGTCGGGCTCCAGTTTGCACGCAACCTTGAACAGAAGAAGTGGAAGAAAATACATGAATGACTGCAAATGTGGTTCTTTTTCACGATTGCACTTGACCACCACTGACTTTATTTGAAGTTGTCTGCAACTTAACTAAAGTGTTCTGCACCTTGGGGCGGGGTTGAGGTGCAGGCAACATACCCCTTACCCTTCGAGCTGTCCTGGATGAAATGAAATTATTTTTTTTCCAATCATTTTGGAACTTTTAAGCGCATTTCTTAGGGGTGAAACGGTACGTGTATTTGTATTGAACCGTTTCGGTACGGGGGTTTCGGTTCGGTGGGGGGATGTACTGAAAGAGTTTCTAAGCTAAAGTCTTAACAAGCTGCTCTGCTTCTTGTGCCTCTGTCTCAGCACCCAGCATTATCCCACCCACACAACCATCTGATTGGTTACATATATAGCGGTAACAGCCAATCAGCAGTGCGTATTCACAGCGGTAACAGCCAATCAGCAGTGCGTATTCAGAGCGCATGTAGTCAATGCTTCAGCGTCGAGCAGATAGGTGTTTAGCAGGTGAGCATGAGTCTGCGTACTCTCCCTAAATGATAATAAACACCTCCCAGTCAACTACTACTAACATCACTATGAGCCTGTTGAACTTCTAGAAACTTAAACTGCAGCGCAGCTCGCTTGCAGTTCTGGCTTGAGGTGAATGCTAATTAGCTTTTAGCATAACATTAGCTCATTTTGCGGTGTGTGTGTGTGTGTGTGTGTGTGTGTGTGTTTTACAAACAGAAAAGCTTTGAATGGCAGGGTCCATGCTATCACATGTTGTTAAAAATAGAACATTTATATAATAAAAATCAACTACAAATGCTGTGATAAATTATGCATGATGAGTTGACTTGAAACTGTTTAATGTTGCACTTTTTATATGTAGAAGAAAAGTTGTGTAATTGTAAATTAATCTGAGCAGTTTAATGTTGATTAACGTGGGCAGAATTATTATAGTGTTCCCAATGTTAAAAGGATAAAGCCATTGTTTACAAATCTGGTAAATAAATAACCCAAAAATTTATATTTTGTTGTTTTCTTACTGTGCCGAAAATAAACCGAACCGTGACCTCTAAACCGAGGTACGTACCGAACCGAAATTGTTGTGTACCGTTACACCCCTAGTATTTATTCTTCTTACTCGTCGTCGCCATGTGTCTTCTTCGTTCTTCTGCTTCGTCTTCTTCAATAATAAATATGGCAGTGCCGTGTTGGCATTTTTTTTCCATAACTTGAGTTGATTTATTTTGGAAAACCTTGTTACATTGTTTAATGCATCCAGCGGGGCATCACAACTAAATTAGGCATAATAATGTGCTAATTCCACGACTGTGTATATCGGTATCGGTAATTAAGAGTTGGACAATTTCGGATATCGGCAAAAAAGCCATTATCGGACATCTCTACACACAAAGATTGTATCCAGACCAGGGGTCACCAACTTTTTTGAAACCAAGAGCTACTTCTTGGGTACTGATTAATGCGAAGGGCTACCAGTTTGATACACACTTAAATAAATTGCAAGAAATAGCCAATTTGCTCAATTTACCTTAAACTCTATGTTATTATTAATAATTAATGATGTTTATCTTTGTGGAAACACTGATCATCTTAATGATTTCTCACAATAAGTATATATTTTTGATGACGTTTTTATATAGGTTAAAATCCAAACTGCACTTTGTTAGAATATACAACAAATTGGACCAGGTTATATTTCTAACAAACATTTTAAAAGAAATTCAAAAGACTTTGAAATAAGATTTAAATTTGATTCTACGGATGTTGTAGATTTGCCAGAACATTTTTTTTTTATTTTAATCTTTAATCATAAAAAGTTTGAAGAAATATATCACAAATATTCTTCGTCGAAAAAACAGAAGCTAGAATGAAGAATTAAATTAAAATGTATGTATTATTCTTTACAATGAAAAAAAAATAATTTACTTGAACATTGATTTAAATTGTCAGGAAAGAGGAGGAATGAATGTAAAAGGTAAAAAGGTATATGTGTTTAAAAATCCTAAAATAATTTTTAAGGTTGGATTTTTTTCTCTAAAATTGTCTTTCTGAAAGTTATAAGAAGCAAAGTAAAAAAATAAATGAATTTATTTAACAAGTGAAGACCAAGTCTTTAAAATATTTTCTTGGATTTTCAAATTCTATTTGAGTTTTGTCTCTCTTAGAATTAAAAATGTCGAGCAAAGCGAGACCAGCTTGCTAGTAAATAAATAAAATTTAAAAAAATAGAGGCAGCTCACTGGTAAGTGCTGCTATTCGAGCTATTTTTAGAACAGGCCAGCGGGCGACTCATCTGGTCCTTACGGGCAACATGGTGCCCGGGGACACCATGTTGGTGACCCCTGATCTAGACCATGGGGTTACCGGTGAACTATGTGACTGTTTAATAAAAGATACATACATAATGTAGCATCTGTCAATTAATTGGCTTGATCTTATGGCGTCATGGCAAAGTCTCCCTAAATGGTTTCAAGCAAACCCTCAGATCCTACTTTTTTTTTACTTTTATCTTACTTATGTGGGATAGGAGTGTCAACAAGCTAGATGGGAGAATACGAATAAAATACATGCGTAGTATCAAGCGTGTAAAGAAAAAGAAACACTTAAGGTTTCTTGGCTCTAATAATGTATAGTTTGCACTCTTTACTTCACTTTTTCATTGGAAACTTGGTTCCGACAGTGTGAATGAAGTTAGAGCAGATACAAAAATGGATAAAATGTGATTTGCAGGAGCAGAGATGTAGGCCTGCCTATATAATGGTTAACTAGTCCCGGGGAGCTCCCTGTGCAGCACACTCACTTACCTCCATTTTTCTCTCTGAAAAATAGATTTGCACTATTGTAAGTCCTTACATGCATTACATAGTGTATGGATTGAGCAGGGACGCATACTTATTAATGGGCTGCACATTTGATACCAGCATCCATGTGGCTCCAATACATAGTCAGTTTATTCTTGAGTTGTTACAGTCTGTTGCTGTTTTACTATTGCTTTTGTATAATCATAGTATAGTATTTGATATATATTCCTCTTTTTCCATGCCCTTGAGAGTGTTTGTTATACTTGTTATAAATGAGTTATTTTGTGTCACACAATCTCCCCTGGGGATTCAATAAAGTATGTCTAAGTCTACAGTTATGGTCAACTGTTTACATAGAACACAATGTCTTGATTTTCTCATGATATTTGTTTGTGACAGTGATTGTGTCATGTCTTTGTGATCATGTTTTGTTTAGTTGTGTTATATTACTTCAACACTCCATTAGGTCCTGTTTTTTCACTCCATTGTTTTGTTTCCATTACAACCCATTAGTTTTCAGCTGTCCTCATGTCACGCACCTGATTCACTTGGACTCATGCACCTGTTGTCAATCACCACGTCACTTTTTAAGCCTGTGGTTGCCAGGCTAGCTGCCTCTACATATCCTTGATACCCGATTGATTATGCGGTCCATGCCATAGTGTTCAGGCCATTGCTCTGTTGTTTTTGACTTCTTCACACCACAGTAAGTGTTTCGTTTTTATGTCCACAGTTTAGTGAGTATTTTTAGTTCATGTTTCATGTCCTAAGTTGTTTTTGCCTCCGCCATGTGCGCACCTTTTGTATGGTACTTTTTGAGGGATTAATCAAAAGATGTCAGTACCTTTACGCTATGTACGGTCCAGTCGATTTGCACCACGGGAAAACAAACCACACCATAGTCCTCGCCTTGACAGATTGAAGCACATACTTGTTGGTCACAAACAACATTCATGATGTTCCTGGGATTAAAGAAAAGCCTCGCCTTTTCTCCTCCAAACATATTGTGGCCAAACAGTTCAATTTTGGTTTCATCTGACATCACATGCACAAAGATAAGACCTTCTGGAGGACAGTTCAGTGGTCAAAATAAATACCAATTGAGCTGTTCGGCCATAAAACCCGGCAATATGTTTGGAGGAAAAAAGGTAAGGACTTTAATCACAGGAACACCAAACCTACCGTCAAGCATGGTGGTGGTAGTATTATGCTCTAGGCCTGTTTGCTGCCAATGGAACTGGTGCTTTAAATGGGACAATGAAAAAGGAGGATAACCTCCCAAATTCTTCAGGACAACCTAATATTATTAGCCCGGAGGTTTAGTCTTGGGCGCAGTTGGGTGTTCCAACAGGACAATGACCCTAAACACGCATCAAAAGTGGTAAAGGATTGGCTAAATCCGGCTAGAATTAAGGTTTTAGAACGGCCTTCCCAAAGTCCTGACTTAAACATGTGGACAATGCTGAAAAAACAAGTCCATGTCAGAAAACCAACAAATTTAGCTGAACTGCACCAATTTTGTCAAGAACGGTGGTCAAAAATTCAACCACAAGCTTGTGGATGGCTACCAAAAGTGCCTTATTGCAGAGGGACATGTAAGCAAATATCAACATTGTTGTATGTGTACTTTTGACCCAGCAGATTTGCTCACATTTTCAGTAGACTCATAATAAATTCATAAAAGAACCAAACGTCAATGAATGTTTTTGTGCTCCAGTCACTATCACAAAAAAATAAGGGTTGTAGAAATTATTTGAAACTCAAGACAGCCATGACATTGTTCTTTACAAGTGTATGTAAACTTTTGATTAATAAAAAAATTGTAGTTGGCAAAAATAATTTTTATTTAACAAATAAATCTCTGAAGGCTGCCCCAAAGAACACATATGGAAAATGGG
The DNA here is from genome assembly GCF_033978795.1 of Nerophis ophidion. Taxonomy (NCBI): domain Eukaryota; kingdom Metazoa; phylum Chordata; class Actinopteri; order Syngnathiformes; family Syngnathidae; genus Nerophis; species Nerophis ophidion. The sequence goes on along the minus strand of NC_084611.1, from coordinate 55,489,335 downwards.
AAGACTTTTTGGACTGCCCGTTGCCGTTGGATGCGATATTCAAATTAATCTACAAAACTACTCTCGATGTGCAAAATCGTTATTTTCAAATTAAAATTATTTATGACTTCTTACCCAAGGGAAAAATGTTAAAACTATTGAATGTGACAGAGTCAGATGATTGTTGATTTAGATTTATGAAGCTTGAGTTGGTTTCTGTTGTTTTAGGAGAGTTAATTGACCATCATGATTTCGTCAATTTAATTATAGTACACGGTAAAAGGTTTATTTTTAAGGCCAAAAACAAATATTCACTTAGTATTACTTTCTTTAAAACATTTATTCAGTATTTTTTAACTTTAGAAAGGTATATGAATGAAACCGATAATGATGCCAAAAAACATTAAAAAAAAAGATGGGAAGTCCTCAAATGCTTTTTTGAAAATGTAATTTTGTTGATAGATTATATGCAATATGTTGTTGTGTTCCCTAATTTGAGTGTACATAAATCAAGGTGTGTGTTGCTGAGCTGACTTAATCTGGACTGGACCTGGTTTTAAAAACCCTTTAAACCAGGGGTCTCAAACTCAATTTACCTGGGGGCCACTGGATGCAGAAACTGTGTGAGGCTGGGCCGCAAGAAAAGATTTCTTAAACAAATCTAACATGCACTTTTTAATGAATTCACCTTATTTGAATGGCTTTCCTGTCCTAGCAACATGCTTGCCAACTCTCGCGATTTTTCCGGAAAACACCCGATTAACAGTGCTGCTCCCGACAATCTCTCGGGGTAATCATTCTCCCGGATTTCAACCGGACAACAATATTAAGGGTGTGCTGTGATGGCACCGCCTTTAACGTTCGCTTTTCCGCCTTGGATGGCGTGGCGAAGTTGGTAGAGTTACTGTGCCAGCAATCTGAGGGTTACTGGTTCAATCCCCACCTTCTACCATCCTAGTCACGTCCGTTGCGTCCTTGGGCAAGACACTTCACCCTTGCTCCTGATGGGTCCTTGTGAGCGCCTTGCATGGCAGCTCCCACCGTCATTGTGTGAATGTGTGTGTGAATGGGCGAATGTGGAAATACTGTCAAAGCGCTTTGGGCTCCTTTAAAAAGAGGTAGAAAAGCGATATACAAGTACAACCCATTTACCATTTACAAACAGTTTGCCGGCCCAATCACATATTGTATGAGGCTTCTGCAGACCCACGGAAGTGACTGCAAGGCATACTTGATCAACAGCCATACAGGTCACACTGAGGGTGGCCGTACAAACAACTTTATCACTGTTACAAATATGCGCCACACTGTGAACCCACACCAAACAAGAATGACAAACACATTTTGGGAGAACACAACATAAACACAACAGAAAAAAATACCCAGAATCCCATGCAGCCCTAACTCTTCCGGGCTACAATATACACCCCCGCTCCTACTCCAACCCCACCCCCTATTGTGGCACGTATTTGTAACAGCGTTAAAGTTGTTTGTACGGCCACCCTCAGTGTTACCTGTGTGGCTGTTGAGCAAGTATGCCTTGCAGTTGCTTATTGCGTTTACAAACCCCAAATACAAAATGTAGCTTGGCTGGAACCCTGTTTGTACAGGTCGTAGAGGACACCAAAGACTGTGCCTCTGCGGTCCCCCCTTTTATTTTATTGTTTGAATAAAATTGGTAGTTTCCTGGAAAAATTAAGGGCATTCAAGTATGACGCTGTAAAGTGCCATTCATTTAAAACTCGTGGGCCGCACCTACATTAAATTTCCACACCTAGGTGCGGGCCGCAAAATAACGTCTCGCGGGCCGCGTGTTTGAGACCCCTGCTTTAAACAATCTATTTTCATTGACAATAGGGTCCTTTATATATATATATATATATATATATATATATATATATATATATATATATATATATATATATATATGAATTAACATTTTCTTGAAGAAAAAAAAGTTTGAGAATTACATAAAAAATTGTAATTAATGAAAATGTTGGTGGACCAGCAGCACACACAATTATGTGTGCTTCACGGACTGTATCCCTTGCAGACCGTATTGTTCTATATTGTAGGAACCAGAATATTACAAACCCCGTTTCCATATGAGTTGGGAAATTGTGTTAGATGTAAATGTAAACGGAATACAATGATTTGCAAATCATTTTCAACCCACATTCAATTGAATGCACTACAAAGACAAGATATCTGATGTTCAAACTCAAACTTTTTTTTTTGCAAATAATAATTAACTTAGAATTTCATGGCTGCAACATGTGCCAAAGTAGTTGGGAAAGGGCATGTTCACCACTGTATTACATCACCTTTTCTTTTAACAACACTCAAAAAACGTTTGGGAACTGAGGAAACTAATTGTTGAAGCTTTGAAAGTGGAATTCTTTCCCATTCTTGTTTTATGTAGAGCTTTAGTCGTTCAACAGTCCGGGGTCGCCGCTGTCGTATTTTACGCTTCATAATGTGCCACACATTTTCGATGGGAGACAGGTTTGGACTGCAGGCGGGCCAGGAAAGTACCCGCACTCTTTTTTTTACAAAGCCACGCTGTTGCAACACTTGTTTTGCTGATATAAGCAGGGGCATCCATGATAACGTTGCTTGGATGACAATATATGTTGCTCCAAAACCTGTATGGACCATTCAGCATTAATGGTGCCTTCACAGATGTGTAAGTTACTCATGCCTTAGGCACTAATACACCCCCATACCATCACAGATGCTGGCTTTTGAAGTTTGCGCCTATAACAATCCGAATGGTTATTTTCCTCTTTGTTCCGGAGGACACCACATCCACAGTTTCCAAATATGATTTGAAATGTGGACTCATCAGACCACAGAACACTTTTCCATTTTGCATCAGTCCATCTTAGGTGAGCTCGGGCCCAGCTAAGCCGGCGGCGTTTCAGGATGTTGTTGATAAATGGGTTTGGCTTTGCATAGTAGAGTTTTAACTTGGACTTACAGATGTAGCGACCAACTGTAGTTACTGACAGTGGTTTTATGAAGTGTTGTTGAACCCAAGTGGTGATATCCTTTTACACACTGATGTCGGTTTTTGATGCACTACCGCCTGAGGGATCAAAAGTCTCTATTATCATCGCTTACGTGCAGTGATTTCTCCAGATTCTTTGAACTCTTTGATAATTTTAAGAACCTTAGATGGTAAAATCCCTAAATTCCTTGCAATAGCTCGTTGAGAAATGTTGTTCTAAAACTGTTGGACAATTTCCTTACAAAGTTCTCTAGATTCTCTGAATCTTTTGATGATATTATGGACCGTAGATGTTGAAATCCATACATTTCTTGCAATCGCATTTCGAGATACATTGTTCTTAAACTGTTTAAAAACTGTTTGACTATTTGCTCACGCAGTTATGGACAAAGGGATGTACCTCGCCCCATCCTTGTTCGTGAATTACTTAGTATTCATGGAAGCTGCTTTTATCAATCAATCAATCAATGTTTACTTATACAGCCCTAAATCACTAGTGTCTCAAAGGGCTGCACAAACCACTACGACATCCTCGGTAGGCCCACATAAGGGCAAGGAAAACTCACACCCAGTGGGACATCGGTGACAATAATGACCCAGTGGGACGTCGGTGACAATGATGACTATGAGAACCTTGGAGAAGAGGAAAGCAATGGATGTCGAGCGGGTCTAACATGATACTGTGAAAGTTCGATCCATAATGGATCCAACACAGTCGCGAGAGTCCAGTCCAAAGCGGATCCAACACAGCAGCGAGAGTCCTGTTCACAGCGGAGCCAGCAGGAAACCATCCCAAGCGGAGGCGGATCAGCAGCGCAGAGATGTCCCCAGCTGATACACAGGCGAGCAGTACATGGCCACCGGATCGGACCGGACTCCCTCCACAAAGGAGAGTGGGACATAGAAGAAAAAGAAAAGACACGGCAGATCAACTGGTCTAAAAAGGGAGTCTATTTAAAGGCTAGAGTATACAAATGAGTTTTAAGGTGAGACTTAAATGCTTCTACTGAGGTGGCATCTCGAACTGAGGGCATTCCAGAGTACTGGAGCCCGAAATGAAAAAGCTCTACAGCCCGCAGACTTTTTTTGGGCTTTGGGAATCACTAATAAGCCGGAGTCCTTTGAACGCAGATTTCTTGCCGGGACATATGGTACAATACAATCGGCAATATAGGATGGAGCTAGACCGTGTAGTATTTTATACGTAAGTAGTAAAACCTTAAAGTCACATCTTAAGTGCACAGGAAGCCAGTGCAGGTGAGCCAGTACAGGCGTAATGTGATCAAACTTTCTTGTTCTTGTCAAAAGTCTAGCAGCCGCATTTTGTACCAACTGTAATCTTTTAATGCTAGACATGGGGAGACCCGAAAATAATACATTACAGTAATCGAGGCGAGACGTAACAAACGCATGGATAATGATCTCAGCGTCTTTAGTGGACAGAATGGAGCAAATTTTTGCGATATTACGGAGATGAAAGAAGGCCGTTTTCGTAACGCTTTTAATGTGTGCCTCAAAGGAGAGAGTTGGGTCGAAGATAATACCCAGATTCTTTACCGTGTCGCCTTGTTTAATTGTTTGGTTGTCAAATGTTAGAGTTGTATTATTAAATAGAGTTCGGTGTCTAGCAGGACCGATAATCAGCATTTCCGTTTTTTTGGCGTTGAGTTGCAAAAAGTTAGCGGACATCCATTGTTTAATTCCATTAAGACACGCCTCCAGCTGACTACAATCCGGCGTGTTGGTCAGCTTTAGGAGCATGTAGAGTTGGGTGTCGTCAGCATAACAGTGAAAGCTAACACCGTATTTGCGTATGATGTCACCTAGCGGCAGCATGTAGATGCTGAAGAGTGCAGGGCCAAGGACCGAACCCTGGGGAACTCCATATATATTATACCCAATCATGGCACCCACCTGTTCCCAATTAGCTTGCACACCTGTGGGATCTTCCTTATAAGTGTTTGTTGAGCATTCCTCAACTTTATCAGTATTTATTGCTACCTTTCCCAACTTCTGCATTGCAGGCATCAAATTCTAAAGTTAATAATTATTTTCAACAAAAAAAATGTATCAGTTTGAACATCAAATAACTTGTCTGTGTAGAATATTCAACTGAATATGGGTTGAAAAGGATTTGCAAATCATTGTATTTTGTTTATATTTACATCTAACACAATTTCCCAACTCATATGGAAACGGGGTTTGTAATAACAGAAAGAAACAACCCTTTTGTGTGAATGTGTGAAAATGAGGGTAGGGAGGTTTTTTGGTATCTTGTTTTTTTATGTTGATAAAAAAATAAAAACTTTTGATCGCGACTGAAAGTACTCAGTTTTAAATTAACGTCCACCTAAGTAGTCTGTATTCATGGTGGAGCAGTACAGCAGAGAGAAATATCTAATGAAAATAATATTAAATATAAAAGGTGGTGAGAGTTCATATATGCATGTACACAGAACAGCAGTATAAAAACAAAACATTGGCGAAGACCTATAAAAAAAACAAAAAAAAATCTTATATCGTTCACAAACCTGTCTAAATCTGATTAGAAAGCAGGAATATGTTTTACAAGTGTGATTGTGGTTACCATGAATTGATTAAAGTGGACCCCGACTTAAACACTTTGAAAAACTCTTTCGGGTGTTACCATTTAGTGGTCAATTGTGCAGAATATGTACTGTACTGTGCAATCCACTAATAAAAGTTTCAATCAATCAATCAATCGAACCATTGGCCACGATAACAGATATTACACAATACGGCCTATGAAACTGTATTTTTTTCCCCTTTAATAGCTGTGTGAAGTTTCTTGAAATTGGCAGGAACAGGAACTCCAGTGCAATATCACGCTGCAATGTGAGGTGGTTGTGAGTGCTTTTTGAATAGATACCTTATTTGTTATTAGTAGTATTAGCATTATTAGCCGGTGTACGTCCCTGCTGCTGTCTACAGGCAAGTGGCCTGTCCTGCAGCCCTGGTAATTGAGATTAAGAGCTTGATCTGGAGACAAGCTCTCAGCTTCCAGTTAAATAGATGACTAGTACTGTTGAGACTCTCCAAAGCCAGCACCTGTAATTCGATTTTCTACCCATCTTTCCCTATCTTAACATAGCCTAACTTTTCACAAATCACACCAAATCAAATTGTTTGGCCCTCAAGTGACACAGATATGATATTTCTTGCCAGTCCAAATCCTCCAAAGTGCTTCCAATCTGATCTTTTTGCATCAGATTCAGGCCAGATCAGTAGGTAGTCCGAATCCGATTTGGAATTTGATCTTAATTGTGACTTCAGTATAAACGTAAATGCGTCCTAAATGTGACTTCTGCATCATTTTTGGTTGAGCTACGTTATTTGTGGGAATACGCGGCCCGCCAGTGGAAGTGGACACGTCATCGCAACATCTGGTTTCTGTAATTTGAAGTATTTTTTCGGCGGCCGTATTTTCGGTTTATCAAAAAATATCAGTGCAGAAATAATATATACTTGTAATATGATAATATATATGTATTGTATACTTTAATTCCAAAGAAATAGCGATTGTTCAGGAGCCGAAATTGACATTTACGCCGTTCTGTATATTTGCATGTTACGTAAATTTTGAAAGTTAATGTCGCTCCAAAGTTAATGTCGATCCGAGCTGATGTCTGTGCATTTTTCTACTACTTAACAGCTATAAATAGATTATAACACTGTATGAATGTATGTCTGCATGTATGTATGTATGTATGCGTATATGCATATATGCATGTATGTATGTGTAATATATATATATATATATATATATATATATATATATTGTGTGTGTATGTGTATATATATATATATATGTGTGTGTGTGTGTATGTATGTGTATATATATGTGTGTGTGTATATATATATATATATATATATATATACATATGTGTGTATGTATATATACATTCATATGCAAAAGCAGATAAATCCATTTTGACCGATTCTGTATATTAACGATTTTCTGCCTGCTGGTGTTGCCGGTACATGTACAAGCATACAATGGTTTATTTAATATCAACATAAGCAAGTCATGAAAGCCTAAACTTTTAAGAAATGCTGATGTAATGAATGGCTTTCAAGTAAGAGTGTTTGATGTGGTTTTACGTCAAAAGCAGATATATCCAAATTATGATATGTCGCAAAAACAGATATCTCCAAAATCGTTTTCTTTGCGGTCGTTATTTCGCATAATATTCAAGATAAAGATAGAGAGAAAAACAGAACGTGAAATTTATCGAAAGCCACATTTCAACGTAACAACTGTTCACATTTCTTTACTTCATTATTTAACAGTTTCGATCCCTTGGTACGTATAAATCTAGCTGTCCCTGCGAACATTGTTTTTTCGTACTTGCTAACCGGACATGCTTTTTTGGAACTGTGACCTCACATATTTACCTTGTGCTTTCAGCACAAAATGAAAAAACAAAAAAAACAGTGTTGCAATGAAGACAATGTTTTATTAATAAAACAACCACAAATGCTCAACCTGGTTTGCCTATCAAAAACACTCCTGTGCAGATAACAGCTCACTCATCATCGCTATCGACATTAGCTCCATGCTCGACAACATCGTTTAACGCGGCGGTGTAAAACTCACGGACACGCGTGCTAGCGCCAACATCAAATAACTTCAACAGGTCAGTTTTTTTCGCTGGCTTAACAGTGTTCACAGGAGAAGCTTCCAAATTATTCATGCGTGGATAACAACACTGAGTGAGTCCGTGCGCGCCGCCATTTTGTTTGTCACGTGATCACGTACTGCAGCGCTGGTTGGGCAAACGGATATATCGGCTTTTGTGCTAGATGATCCATGGCGCTTATTGGCCTTTGCAATAAATCGCTGAACTAAATGACGTTAAAAGCGGCATTTGTCCGCATTTGCAAACAAATTGATTTTGGTATACCACAATAGAAGTGGCGGACTATATATTACCGGGGCTGGGCTAAACTTTATCAAAATGGCGTTTATCGGTTTTTGCGTATGAACTCTTCATATATATATATACATACATCCACATACATAAATATATATATATATATATATCTGTGTGTGTGTATATATATATCTGTGTGTGTGTGTGTGTGTGTGTGTGTGTGTGTGTGTGTGTGTGTGTGTGTGTGTGTGTGTGTGTGTGTGTGTGTGTGTGTGTATGAAATATATATACATACCCCGTTTTCATGAGTTGGGAAATTGTGTTAGATGTAAATACACACGGAATACAATGATTTGCAAATCCTTTTCAACTCATATTCAATTTAATACCCTAAAAAGATAAGATATTTGATGTTCAAACTCATGAACTTTTTTTTTTTTTTGCAAATAATAATTAACTTGGAATTTCATTGCTGCAACACGTGCCAAAGTAGTTGGGAAAGGGCATGTTCACCACGGTGTTACATCCCCTGTTCCTTTAACAACACTCAATAAACGTTTGGGATCTGAGGAAACTAATTTTTGAAGCTTTGAAAGTGTAATTCTTTCCCATTCTTGTTTTATGTAGAGCTTCAGTCATTCAGTAGTCTGGCGTCTTCGCTGTTGTATTTTACGCTTCATAATGCGCCACACATTTTCAATGAGAGACAGTTCTGGACTGCAGGCGGGCCAGGAAAATACCCACACTCATTTTTTTTACAAAGCCACGCTCTTGTAACACGTACTGAATGTGGCTTGGCATTGTCTTGTTGAAATAAGCAGGGGCGTCCATGAAAAAGACGGCGCTTGGATGGCAGCATATGTTGTTCCAAAACACGTATTTACCTTTCAGCATTAATGGTGCCTTCACAGCAATGTTGTTTTTGACAACCATCTTACATTTAGTCTTAGTCTTAGTCTTTTGGACTAAAATGCTTATTAGTTTTAGTCACATTTTAGTCACTTTTATATGTGATAGTTTTGGTCGACGAAAACTCAAAAGGGTTTTAGTCTAGTTTTAGTCGATGAAAAGTCAAAAAGGTTTTAGTCTAGTTTTAGTCCAAAAAAAAGAATACAAATTATAATATGAGTATAGTCTTTTAACAAATTAATTTAGGTCAATAAGTATTTTCCATTTTCCTAAAGGAACTCTCCTGACGGAATAAATAAAGTACTATCTAATCTAATCTAATCTAATCTATTGGAGATTGCTGTTGGGCAGTGTCACGCATAAATTGTGAAAATAGCAGCAGATGTATAAGTTCAACCCATTGTAAGCTTGCAGATCTGCTATTTTCACAAATAATAACAATAAAGGAATGGTTTTAGACATATAAGGTTTCCACCCAATAGCAAATTTCTGATCTTTCATTCTGTACTGTTGTAATGTGTGTGTGTGTGTGTGTGTGTGTGTGTGTGCGTGCGTGCGTGCGCGCGTGTGTGTGTGTGTGTGCGTGTGTGCGCGCGTGCGTGTCCCAACTTTACTGTAAACGTAAACGCACGGGTCCTGGTTGGGGCTGCACAACGTCACTTGTGGCTTTTATGCTAAAGCTAGCAGACTCAACGTATAACAGTAACTCGACCTGTTTAACATATCAAGTTACTTGCTGACAGAACGTACTCACAAAGAGATAACTACACAGTCACTGAATGTAAACATGGCTAAACATGTTGCTAAAGTAACACACACATAATGAATTGACGTTAGCGTAACAAAAGCTAACTTTAGCCTGAAGTTAGCCGTCCATTTGCGCCAGGAGTATGTGGAAAAAGTACTAATGTATTACCTTACTATGACATTTATCGATTATGTTAACAGCATTTGTAACTTACCTTCGAAAAAATATCCTTGTGGCGAGCCTTAAAGTGCCGCTTAAGGTTGGTCGTATTTTTTCCGCATATTTTGTGGCCACATTTGTCACTGTCTTCCTTCACAATACACTCTGTTTTATTATCTGCTGGATTATATTTAAAATACACCCATATGTCGTCTCTACGTTTGCGACCACCGAGTCCCTGTGTTGAAACTGCCGCCGCCATCACGGTCCATTGCCTGATGAGTAACAACAGTCTGACGTGTTGAGCACGTTGTGCGCTGCACGCCAGTTGGTGGGCGTGACCAAACAAGGATAGAATGCAACAAACAGCCTGCTGTAGGCAGCAGCAGATACTTTTTAGAATATCATGCATTTTAAACATGTGACAGAATACCCACTAAAATTTTCGGCCGTTCTCGTCTCGTCAACGAAAACTCAGACATGTCTCGTCATGTTTTCGTCATCAGAGACATGTTTATCTCGTCACCGTCTCGTTATCATCATGAAAAACAGTGGCGTCAACGAAATGATTTCGTCATCGTCATCGTTGACGAAAACAACACTGCCACAGATGTGTAAGTTACCCATGCCTTGGGCACTAATGCACGCCCATACCATCACTGATGCTGGCTTTTGAACTTTGCGTCGATAACAGTCTGGATGTTTCGCTTCCCCTTTTGTCCGGATGACACGATGTCGAATATTTAAAAAAACAATTTGAAATGCGGACTCGTCAGACCACAGAACACTTTTCCACTTTGCATCAGTCCATCTTAGATGATCTCGGGCCCAGAGAAGCCGGCGGCATTTCTGCATGTTGTTGATAAATGGCTTTCGCTTTGCATAGTAGAGCTTTAACTTGCACTTACAGATGTATAGACCAACTGTATTTAGTGACAGTGTTTTTCGGAAGTTTTCCTGAGCCCATGTGGTGATATCCTCTAGAGATTGATGTCGGTTTTTGATACAGTGCCGTCTGGGGAATCGAAGGTCTTGGTCATTCAATGTTGGTTTGCGGCCATGCTGCTTACGTGGAGTGATTTCTCCAGATTCTCTGAACCTTTCGATGATATTATGGACCGTAGATGTTGAAATCCCTAAATTTCTTGTAATTGCACTTTGAGAAACGATGTTCTTAAACTGTTTGACTATTTGCTCACGCAGTTGTGGACAAAGGGTTGTACCTCGCCCCATCCTTTCTTGTGAAAGACTGAGCATTTTTTGGGAAGCTGTTTTTATACCCAATCATGGCACCCACCTGTTCCCAACTAGCCTCACACCTGTGGGATGTTGCAAATAAGTGTTTGATGAGCATTCCTCAACTTTTATCAATATTTATTGCCACCTTTCCCAACTTCTTTGTCACGTTTTGCTGGCATCAAATTTTAAAGTTAATGATTATTTGCAAAAAAAAAGTTTATCAGTTTGAACATAAAATATGTTGTCTTTGTAGCATATTCAATTGAATATGGGTTGAAAATGATTTGCAAATCATTGTATTCCGTTTATATTTACATCCAACACAATTTCCCAACTCATATGGAAACGGGGTTTGTATATGTATGTATATATATATATATATATAATATGTATATGTATATATATATATATATATATATATATATATATATATATATATATATATATATATATATATATATATGTATATATTTATGTATATATATATATATATATATATATATATGTATGTGTGTGTGTATTTGTATATATGTATATGTGTGTGTGTGTCTATATATATGTGTGTGTTTGTGTATATATATATATATATATATATATATATATATATATAGATCTATTTATGTATATTTATGTATGTTAAAGTTAAAGTAACAATGATTTTCACAAACACACTAGGTGGGGCGAAATTTGTCCTCTGCATTCGACCCATCCTCTTTTTCACCCCCCTAGGAGTATGTGTATGTACATGTCTACATGTATATATGTCTACATGTATATATATATATATATATATATATATATATATATGTGTGTGTATATATAAAAATGTGTATATATATATATATTTTTTTTTTACCTACTTTTTAAAGAAACCATCGTGTACAAATGGCATAGATCATTTATTGGATCACAAACCTAACTGTACTCTCAACAACTATATTATTTGAATAATGTTGTTCTTTCTAGAACAGATATACATTGTACTTTTTACGGAAACATTTTCTAAAAAATAAATTAAAACTATCCTCAGGGAAGCGATACTTTTGCTTTAATAGAATAACTACGATAACTAAAATGTAGCATTTTGCACATTGCATGCAAATAAACAATCTCTAGCATTATACTTTGTATCCAAATACAATTTTTGGTTAAAACATTATTTATTAATTTGTTACAGTAAGTGGATTAAAGCAAATGCAGCCTTTTTCATTCACTCCATTACCTTGTGCTATAGATTCTACCCGACATACAATTTTTGCATTTAACTGAACTGCTTGACAGAATCTGTTTTGCACGTATCTAATTGCTCGTCTCGCTATTCCTTTTTTCAGACAGTGAGATTGTTCCTCCCGACGGCCTCCGCCCACGCTCTTTCACAACAGTGCGTTCCGCCTCCCTGCGCCGCGAGACGGACGACTCCCGTCTCTCCGTCAGCCTGTGCGATCTCAATCTCCAGCTGGACGACGGCGGGGCCTCCCGCGGTCTCTCCCACCGCCGCACGCTTCACCTGGCGTCCACCTCCTCCACCTGTCCCATCCCCCAGAACTCCCTCAACTCGCAGCAGTCCTCTCTTTTGCCATCGGCCCTGGAGAGCGACCTGCATTTCCATCAGCTGCGCGGCGCCCACATTAAGACGTTGGACAAGCGGACCGTGGCCAGGTCGGAGCATTCGCGCGAGGAGCGCACGCTGGTCTTTACCAACCGGCCCCTGCAGACCGGAGAGTGCGTGTTCATCAAAGTCACCAAGTCCAGTCCGGCCCGCTCGGGCTCCCTGTCCTACGGTGTGACGTCCTGCGACCCGGCAGTGCTGCGCCCCAGTGACCTGCCGTATAATCCCGAGGCCCTGGTGGACAGGAAGGAATTTTGGGCCGTGTGTCGAGTCCCTACGCCCCTCCAAAGCAGTGACATCCTGGGCTTCCTGGTCAACCAAGAAGGGGAGGTCATCCTCAGCCACAACGGCACCAGTGTCGGCATGCAAGTGTGTGTGGACAACTCGCGCCCGCTCTGGATGTTCTTCGGTCTACATGGTGCCGTGACTCAGCTGAGAATTCTGGGTAAGCATGCATTCACGTTTAATAAGACTTTCCTGCCTTGTGGTTCAGTTTATTTATTTTTTTTACAAACCATACTGTAAATAAGGGTTGTACGGTACACCGGTACTGGTATAGTATCGCGGTACTAATGAAATAAAAAACGGTACTATACTCTGTTTGAAAAGTATCGGTTCCCAGTCATGACATTGCTGGTTTTACTGGCAGATGAGCATGTTCAGTTTTAACATAACATATTTTGTCTTTGTAGCATATTCAATTGAATATGGGTTGAATATGGCCTGCACATTATGTATGTGACTTGCAGCCACATACATAATCCATCCATCCATCCATTTTCTGCCGCTTATTCCCGTTCGGGGTCGCGGGGGGCGCTGGCGCCTATCTCAGCTACAATCGGGCGGAAGGCGGGGTACACCCTGGACAAGTCGCCACCTCATCGCAGGGCCAACACAGATAGACAGACAACATTCACACTCACATTCACACACTAGGGCCAATTTAGTGTTGCCAATCAACCTATCCCCAGGTGCATGTCTTTGGAAGTGGGAGGAAGCCGGAGTACCCGGAGGGAACCCACGCATTCACGGGGAGAACATGCAAACTCCACACAGAAAGATCCCGAGCCTGGATTTGAACCCAGGACTGCAGGACCTTCGTATTGTGAGGCAGACGCACTAACCCCTCTGCCACCGTGAAGCCCCCACATACATAATGTGCAGGCTAATTGGGAACAGATGGGTGCCAAGCAGACAAGGTGTTTTTTTTGTTTTTTTACAAACCATACTGTAAATAAGGGTTATACGTACACCAGTACTGGTAGACAAGGTGTTTTTTTTTTTTTTACAAACTTAGACTTAGACTTAGACAAACTTAAATGATCCACAAGGGAAATTGTTCAACACAGTAGCTTAGTTACAATGATGGAAATTGTAAGGATGGAAAGGACAATGCAGGTATAAATAGACTAGGTATAGCAATGTAAAATATAACATATCTGCGAATATATACAATATATACTTAATATGTGTACAGTATATTATATATACAGATACAATATGTCTATAAGATGTATACAATATATACCAATTGCTATGTACACTATCACAGTATATTTGGCAGCCCCAGCATAAAAAAGAGAGTAAGTCCAGCAGAAAACAATATATATAGACATTAAAAACAAAGAGAAGCAGCTGACATAGAAGGTGTCAAGTAATAGAGGGATATTATCTGTTGCTGTATGGGGAGTGATTATACAGCAGGATGGAGTGTGGAATGAAGGAGTTCTTGAATCGCACAGTGCGGGAAGGAAGCTGAAGGAGCCTGTTGGAGTATGAACTCCGCTGTCCCTCAATTGTCTGGTGGAGTGGGTGGGCAGGATTGTCCGTGATGGCCAGCAGTTTGTCCTGTGTCCTCCTGTCCCTCACTGATACAAACGCCTCCAACTGCGAGCCAATAGTTTGGCCAGCTTTCCGGATCAGTTTATCAATCCGGTTTGAGTCCCTTTTGCTGGTGCTGCTCCCCCAACAAACCACAGCGAACTGCAGGGCACTGACCACAACAGACTGATGGAAGATCTCCAACAGCTTGCTGCATACATTAAAGGACCTAAGCTTCCTCAGGAAAAAGAGTCTGCTCATTCCCTTCTTGTAAACAGCATTGCAGTTGTCCTTCCAGTCCAGTCTGCTGGATCTTGATAGGCTCCACCGGGGTCATACTCTTCCTGAAGTCGATGACCAGCTCCTTGGTCTTGTCCACGTTAAGGACCAGATGGTTCGCCTGAGACCACTCCACAAAGTCAGCAATCAGTGTCCTATACTCCAATTCCAGTCCCTCTCAGACACACCCAACCACAGCAGAGTCGTCAGAATATTTCTGCAGGTGGCAGAACCTGGAACTGTACTGGGAGTCTGAGGTGTACAGGGTGAACAAGAAAGGAGACAGGACAGTCCCCTGTGGAGCACCTACACCACTGACCACAGTATCTGACAGGGAGCTCCCGGCTACTTTCCCGGCTATTACTCTCTGACCGCCGTGCTGCCGTAGGGACGAAAAGGGGAACGACACACGTTGCGGAAATAACATTATTCTCAGTGCGTCGGCTAAATACAAATATATTCCACAACCCCAAACATGTCTTTTTCAAAGCCTGCAGTGAAGAGAAGGGTTAGTGGTGAGCAAAGACAATCCCGGGAAATATGTGGGACATGCAATATTTCTTTGTTAAGCACATCGGCACCCCGACGTGTCTTATTTGCACAGAGAAAGTTGCGTTGAACAAGGGATACAATTTGAAACGTCATTATACAAACCCCCTTTCCATATGAGTTGGGAAATTGTGTTAGATATAAATATAAACGGAATACACAATTTGCGTATGATTTTCAACCCAAAGATGTTCAAACTGATTAAAAATGTTTTTTTGTAAATAATCATTACTTTAAAATTTGATGCCAGCAACACGTGACAAAGAAGTTGGGAAAGGTGGCAATAAATACTGATAAAGTTGAGGAATCCTCATCAAACACTTTTTTGGAACATCCCACAGCTGTGCAGGCTAATTGGGAACAGGTGGGTGCCATGATTGGGTATAAAAACAGCTTTCCAAAAAATGGTCAGTCTTTCACAAGAAAGGATGGCGCGAGGTAGACCCCTTTGTCCACAACTGCGTGAGCAAATAGTCAAACAGTTTAAGAACAATGTTTCTCAAAGTGCAATTGCAAGAAATTTAGGGATTTCAACATCTACGGTCCATAATATAATCAAAATGTTCTGAGAATCTGGAGAAATCACTCCACGTAAGCGGCATGGCTGGAAACCAACATCCCTCAGACGACACTGTATCAAAAACCGACATCAATCTCTAAAGGATATCATCACATGGGCTCAGGAACACTTCAGAAAACCACTTTCACTAAATACAGTTTGTCGCTACATCTGTAAGTGCAAGTTAAAGCTCTACTATCCAAAGCGAAAGCCAATGATCAACAACATCCAGAAACGCCGCCTTTTTCTCTGGGCCCGAGCTCATCTAAGATGGACTGATGCAAAGTGGAAAAGTGTTCTGTGGTCTGACGAGTCAACATTTCAAAATGTTTTTGGAAATATTCGACCGTGTCATCCGGACCAAAGGGGAAGCGAACCATCCAGACTGTTATCGACATAAAGTTCAAAAGCCAGCATCTGTGATGGTATGGGGTGCATTAGTGCCCAACTCATATGGAAACGGGGTTTGTACAACTACACATGCTGAGGAGTATGCAACATTTTTTTTTAAAGGAATATTTTCTTGCCGCCCAGCCTCACCCAGACTCTGCATTCAGTGGCCCCCATATGAATTGAGTTTGAGACCCCTGCTATAAATACATAATGTGGGACAGCAGTGGAAAGCCTTAAAACGAGGCTATAACGTTCACTTAAACAGGTTTTAAATATCCCCGGCATGATGTATCACAGGCTTAAAATATTCACTCGTAGCTAATACTGTCCTTTCTTTGCTTGACCCACTTGCAGCCATGTAACCATGACAGCAACATCGGAACAAACTAGAGTTGTGAGTAAATGTCATCTGCTAATGTACTAATGTACGGAGGTTTATGTCGAAGCCTATTATTCACCATGTCACCGACAGAATTTTCGCTTACATTCTGGCGTGAATGACAGTTTCTTATAGTTGCCAGAAAAAATGGATTAAAAATAGTATAGATATCCCTATCGGCTCATAACACGGAATCATCTTATCATTCCATCTTGATTTTGTTACGGAAAACATCTCCTCTCTGGTTATTAAATCCAGATCTATTGCTTTGTGTCGACAGGAGAGCAATTAATATTTCAAGGAATCTGAGTGAAAGACAAGAGCAAAGCAGGTTAAAGCCGGCAAGAATGGTTCCCTCTGTGGGCTTGCGCCTCAGCAGGGAAAGATTATTACAAAAATCCATTCATCCATCTTCTTACGCTTATCAGAGGTTGGGTCGCGGGGGCAGCAGCCTAAGTAGGGAAGCCCAAACTCTCCTCTTCCCGGCCACTTCGTCCAGCTCTTCCCGGGAAATCCCGAGGCGTTCCCAGGCCAACCGGGAGACATAGTCTTCCCAACGTGTCCTGGGTCTTGCCCGTGGCCTCCTGCCGGTCGGACGTGCCCGAAAAAGCTCCCTAGGGTGGGTTAGGGTGGCATCCTGACCAGATGCCCGAACCACCTTATCTGGCTCCTCTCGATGTGGAGGAGCAGCGGCTTTACTTTGAGTTCCCCTCGGATGGCAGAGCTTCTCACCCTGTCTCTAAGGGAGAGCCCCGCCATCCGGCGAAGGAAACTCATTTCAGCCGCTTGTACCCGTGATCTTGTCCTTTCGGTCATAACCCAAAGCTCATGACCATAGGTGAGGATGGGAACGTAGATCGACCGATAAATTGAGAGCTTTGCCTTCCGGCTCAGCTCCTTCTTCACCACAACGGATCGATACAGCATCCGCAATACTGAAGACGCCGCACCAAGCCGCCTGTCGATCTCACGATCCACTCTCCCCTCACTCGTAAACAAGACTCCGAGGTACTTGAACTCCTCCACTTGGGGCAGGGTCTCCTCCCCAACCCGGAGACGGCACTCCACCTGAAATGGTAAATGGGTTATACCTGTATAGCGCTCTTCTACCTTAAAGGTACTCGAAGCGCTTTGACACTATTTCCACAATCACCCATTCACACACACGCATTTACACACTGATGGCAGGAGCTGCCATGCAAGGCTCTAACCAGGACCCGTCAGGAGCAAGGGTGCAGTGTCTTGCTCAAAGACACGACGGACGTGACAAGGTTGGTAGAAGGCGGGGATTGAACCGGGGACCCTCAGGTTGCTGGCACGGCCACTCTCCCAACCGCGCCACGTCGTCCCTTACTTCACGCAAAGTCATGAACCTTTCTCGGTTTGGATGGGTAACAAGGAGCAGGAACACACCCCAGGGTAGCCCCAGATTTTGACTCTGGTTTTTTGTTACCTATGCTATAGCTGGGCAATAATTTTTGGAACTTGGAGAAGGCTTTCGACCGTGTGGGGAGTGGTCAGAGAGTATGGGGTATCGGACTGTCTGATTGTGGCGGTCCGCTCCCTCTATGATCAATGTCAGAGGTTGGTCCGCATCGCCGACACCAAGTCGAATCCGTTCCCAGTGAGGGTTGGACTCCGCCAAGGCTGCCCTTTGTCACCAATTCTGTTCATTACTTTTATGGACAGAATTTCTGGGCGCAGTCAAGGCGTTGAGGTGATCTGGTTTGGTGGCTGCAGGATTACGTCTCTGCTTTTTGCAGATGATGTGGTCCTGATGGCTTCATCTGGCCCAGATCTTCAGCTCTCACTGGATCGGTTCGCAGCCGAGTGTGAAGCGACTGGGATGGGAATCGGCACCTCCGAATCCATGGTTCTCGCCCGGGAAAGGGTGGAGTGCCATCTCCAGGTAAAGGAGGAGATCTTGCCCCAAGTGGAGGAGTTCAAATACCTCGGAGTCTTTTTCACGAGTTAGGGAAAAGTGGCTCGTGAGATCGACAGGCAGATAGGTGCGGCGTCTTCAGTAATGCGTACGCTGTATCAATCGGTTGTGGTGAAGAAGGAGCCTAGCCGGGAGGCAAAGCTCTTAATTTACCAGTCGATCTGCGTTCCCATCCTCACCTATGGTCATGAGCTTTGGGTTATGACCCAAAAGACAAGATCATGGGTACAAGCGGCTGAAATTAATTTCCTCCGCCAGGTGGCGCGGCTCTCCCTTAGAGATAGCCATGTAATGATAACCGGTATTAACAGTAAATTGTGATGATATTGTTGCGATCCGTGACTCGTATCTTCACATATTATTGTTTGTTTTTCCATCTTTGTTCTCATTCTCCGTTTGATCCGTTTATTTCCCGTTTAGTCCATCACCATGGTTACTTATTAGTTTCAGCTGTTACTCCCGGTTCCTGCACACCTGTTCTCTATTAATCACCTTCCCTTTATAAGCCTTCCTCTTTTCATTCTTCTGCCTGGGACTCTAGTTTGTTTTCACACAACGGTACGTCTGCTTTGCACTAATTTGCAATTCTTGTATTGTTCTCGCGAGCTCTCACGCTGCGCAATTTTATTAATTCTTATCTCTCATGCTAAATGTTTTGTTTTCCCCTTTGTGTGCCAATGTGCCAGTTTAGTTTACTATTTGTTTATCCTAGCTTTCATGCTAGCGTCTTTTATTTGCCTTTTCTTAGCTCCAGTATTTTTGTTTTCTAGCACCTTTTGTTATTCAGATAAATAGTTAAACCTTACCTTTGCTGTGTTCTATTTCGACACATCCTCGAGGGAATCGAACCCGGCACTACTATGCCGAACAGACGTAACAAATATTCCTGATGTTTAGTAATACATTTTTAAATGTTATCGTAAAACTGGCTGGTTATCCCAGCAAGCACAGTTATAACGAGTAGCTATCGCCGTCAATTGCTCGCTGACAACTTGCACGCTATTCACTTACTTGCAACTAGTGCATAAAAAAGTTAGGAAGTAAAACGGAAAGGAGGTTGAGCAGCTTTACAACACACTTATGTGATTACTGGCATCTTTTTTCTTGGTGTGCAATACAGATGTTTGTCATGTCTGTGTGATCACGTTTTGTTTTAGTCATGTTTTGTTTTGTTTAGTTATTGGACTCTTTAATTTCTGTTTATGCTCCATTATTTTTGTTTCCATGACTACCCATTAGTTTTCACCTGTCCTCATATCACGCACCTGTCTCACGTTTTGCACTTGCGCACCTGTCACTAATTATGTCACTATTATTTAAGCTCCCAGTTGCCAGTTTGTCTTTCTGGCGACATCACTCTGCTTCATGTCATGTTTACGGTTTCATGCTTAGTTCACGCTGCTTGTTTCATAGTCCATGCTGCCCTGTTCACGTCATCGCAAGTAAGTTTTGTTTATTAATGCCACAGTTAGTGTCTTTTGTTTTTTGTCCATAGTTCTGCCTTTGTGCCAGTTTTTGTTTTAATAGCCAAATTGTGTCCTTCCTTCCTTGTGCGCGCCTTTTGTTTATTCCTTTTATTAGTGTTAAAATAAAGATGTCATTACCTTCACGCCATGTCCGGTCCAAGTTCACTTGCATCTCGGGAAAGCAACCACCCCATAGTCCACGTCCTGATAATGTTAGTGTTTTTGTTTTTTATTATCTTTTACTTAAACCAGGGATGTCAAACATACAGCCCGGGGGCCAGATCATGCCCGCGAACCGTTTTTTTCCGGCCCCGCAGGATAAGTTTGCTAAGTATAAAAATTAACCTGAAATGTTTGAATAAAAGAAACAGCAGTTCTAAATGTGTCCACTGGATGTCGCTATAGCAATTCTTTGTATCTTTGTATGTACAAAATAAACCACATGTTCAGTACATCAATTGAGGAAAATTATCAAACTGCATGAATAACATTCTGTAATATGATTTCTGATATTGCATTCATGCCTGTGATAAAACTGTTGACCACAAATGTACGTGAGACCGTCTTGGCACACTTGCTCAGACCCTCTGGACACTCTTCATGCCAAACTCCACCCTCCCAAATTGTTGCATAGTTCCCATGCTTCAAATGAGGATGCGCTCAAACATACTGTAAAATGTACATACAGCGTTTAAAAATAGCAAGATTGTGGGCTGGAGACAAGCTGTAGACTAAGGGGAAGGCTTTCACAGCTGTTCACACGGGTCACTTTCATCCAGTGCTTACCAGGCGGGATCATGGAGGGGCACAGCAGATCCTCTCTCATCTGTACTGCCTACCAGAGGGATCAGCAGGGAGACAGACAGAATGATTTATAGGTGCATGAAGAGAAAGTGGACTCGCAGACCATCTATAGTGCAGGGTCAAGTAATTAGCTGAAAGGTGAAACAATGGCTCGGGAATTACCATGAGGGGTACATCTGTACTGATTACCATCCCAATGTTGTTTTTATCCCAGCCTCTTCTGCATCCAGTAGAGTGAATACAATTTATCTCTAGCTAATTTTGTCATTTGACCCCCTTACAAAGATGTCTAGCCTCTAAAGGCTTAGTGGCCACATGCGTGGACAGCACCATTTAGCTCCTATTTCCAAAATTGTGTACTCTACTGAATTGGGGTCTTATGGCCACTTATGTGGACTAAACTGCCATCTGTTGGTCTCAGAAGAGTATAACATACAATGGAATTTGGAGAAAAAAAGTGTAAAAATAACAATTTGCATGTCACTAAACATAAAGTACACGTTTGTGTACTTATGGACTAAGTATATCATATCAAAAGATGATTCTTAGTTTTTATTCTAATTAGGTACCAATAAGCCCAAATAGCATCCATCCATCCATCCATTTCCTACCGCTTATTCCCTTTTGGGTCGCAGGGGGCGCAGGTGCCTATCTCAGCTACAATCGGGCGGAAGGCAGAGTACACCCTGGACAAGTTGCCACCTCATCACAGAACCCAGATAGCAAAGAGAATTAAGAAAAACATGTAAACAAACAGCTTGGGCCGTAGGAGGCTAGAGATGAGTGCCAATTCGGTACTTTTATAGGTACTGCCTTACAGGTAGTCTTTTATAGGTACTGCCTTAACAACAAAGAGCCGCCGCCTAAGCTAAAGTCTTAACTAGCTGCTCCGCTTCGTTCTGCCTCTGCCTCTGTCAGTACGTCTCTGCAGCACCCAGCATTGTCCCACCCACAGAACCTTCTGATTGGTTACATGCAGAGCAGTAACAGCCAATCAGCAGTGCGTATTCAGAGCGGTAACAGCCAATCAGCTGTCTGTATTCAGAGCATATGGAGTCAGTGCTCCAGCGTCGTGATGAGCAGATATAGGTGTTTAGCAGGTAATCATCAGGCAGCGGACTCTCCCCAAATTATAATAAACTTGTCACGTGGAGTACACATGATGCTGCGCGTGTTGTCACCCTGGATGCAGTGGGACCAGACAGGCAGGATTGCAGGTAGGAGCTGGTTTTAATACAAAAATAAAACACTGGCACAAAAAGACAAACGAAAGGCGTGCCGAATGCACGGGAAGCTAGGCTAACACTTAGCATGGAGCTACAGTGTCCACAAAAGCGCGTGTCGAGCGCACAGAAGCAAAGCCGAATTTAGCAAATGACAAGGACTAGAGAGAATCACACGTGCGTGTTGCATATAGCAAGTGACGAACCCGGACCGAACAAAAGGGAAGAGGTGGGTTAAATACAGAAACAATAATCATAAACAGGTGTGCGTCAAACGGTCAGTGCAGGTGGAACAAATGAGGTAACCATGGAGACAGAACAAGGAAGTGCAACCAGGAACTAAAAGATGTCCAAAACTCACCGAACGTAACTAAAATAAACATGATCCGGACCACGGATCATGACAAAACTTTTCCACGTCAGCTACTGGTAACATCGCCATGAGCCGTTGACGTTCTAGAAACATAAACGGAAGCTCAACTCGCTCGCAGGCCTTGAGATGAAGGCTAATTTGCTTTTAGTGTAACGTTAGCCCATATTGCGTTGTGCGTCTCTGCGTGCGTGCGTGCGTGCATGCGTGCGTTACGGACAGCAAAGCCCTGTCTGTGTGTTATTTCACTTTACCTTTTTCTTTGTTGATTGAGCTGTGTTGAAGCAGCAAAAAAATGACATGTTAAATGAAAAGTTTCCTGAAGCGGTCTGATAGTTGATGTAATAATGTAAGTGCATCATTAAGCCTACATGAACTCCATGGTGTTCAGGGATGAATAGACTCTCATATTGCTATTGTACTATTTTTTCAGCTGTAATTACATTAATCATTAGTAATGTAGCAAACTAGTTTTGAATGGCAGGGTCCCTGCTATCACATGTTGATAAAAATATAACAATTACATAATAAAAGTCAACTACAGGCTTCCCAAATGCTGTAATAAATTAAGGATGATGGGTTGAACATATGTCAGCATGTGGCATAATAATGACATACTAGGTATCTCAGGTAACTAGGACTGTGTTTTTTTTTTTTAACTTTATGGGTAAAAATATTGAGATATATATCGTATATTGCCATTCAGCAAATGGAGCGGAAAGCACGAGCAAAAATTGTAGGCTTCTTCATGCGACAAAGCCCGCCTACTTCACCACAGCCTGTAGTCTATGTGGTGGCAGCGACGAGGTGGAGACGTGATGGCGACAGGTCGAGTTACACAGATCCTTACACCCACCCACCCACGGTCTGTCCACCGGAGAGACACCAACTTAACTAAAACATTTTCTATGGGAAACACTGTACTGACCGAATTCCTTTGGTACTCCCAGGGCCCATTCAAGTAAAATCAAACCGTACCATATTATACCTTGTGTTGCACGTGACGTCAATTCCCTCAGGTCATAAGACTTTTGAACGCATCATTAAAATACCCTCAATTCCCCCCCAAAAAACGGATTAACTGGCTGGAATATAAAGACAATATAACATACATCCATAAGTGTGGATGCATATGCAAAAGTGTGATATATTTATCTGTACAGTAATCTATTTATTTATATCTGCACCTTATTGCTCTTTTATCCTGCACTACATCGAGCTAATGCAACACAATGTTGTTCTTATCTGTACTGTAAAGACGATAAAAGGGAATCTTAGTCTAAGTCAAGCACTTGGCGGGGAAACAAGCATTTAGACTTAGCTGGACTGTTTCTAGGGGATGTCATTTTTATTTTTTTATTATTGTATTATTTTTTTATTCAATTCAACAAAACAATACACTATAATATCATCCATCCATCCATCAATTTTCTACCGCTTATTCCCAGGTTGAATTTTTGACCACTCCTTCTGACAAAATTAGTGGATTTCAGCTAAATGCGTTGGTTTTCTGACATGGACTTGTTTCTTCAACATTGTCCACACATTTAAGTCAGGACTTTGGGAAGGCCATTCTAAAACCTTAATTCTAGCGTGATTTAACCATTCCTTTACCGCGTTTAACGTGTGTTTGGGGTCATTGTCCTGTTGGAACACCCAACTGCACCCAAAACCCAACCTCTGGGCTGATGATTTGAGATTGTCCTGAAGAATTTGAAGGTTATCCTCCTTTTTCATTGTCCCATTTACTCTTTGCACAGCACCAGTTTCATTGGCAGCAAAACAGGCCCAAAGCATAATACTACCACAACCATGCTTGACGGTAGGCAATGGTGTTCCTGGGATTAAAGTCCTCACCTGTTATGTATGGTTTAACAGAGGGAGATGACGGCAACAGACACCGGGGTGGGTAATATATATAGCTCTAAAATGTGTGTATATATATATATATATATATATATATATAGTATATATATAATTGAACAATACTAAATCTAGTAACTAAGGAATTGGAGTGTGACAAAATCCAAGTGTGTGTATGGTGTAAGAAAGACTAGGTGTAGTATTTTGAACTGTAGCGTTTTACCGTAAATGTTGGAGGTGCGTTTTTAGAGGAGCGGGCCTGTCCGACAAGGGCAAGGCAGGCAGAGTCAACTAAGAGCAGAAGCGAGTTCGAAAGGCAGGAGCGAGTCGTCGTAGTCCGAGGAGTCGACAACCAGGAAGTGCGAGGGAGGCTGGGAAGATCCAGAAGTGCAAGAAGCACAGCTTGACTCAGGGATGCACACAGGGAACTGCGGGGTGAGAGAGGACACAACAATCAACGCAGGGAAAGCACAGAGATCAGGACAGAGAGAGGATAAAGCTAGGTATCGGCTTACAGTACAGAAGACTATATTCCGGCCCGGCATGGCAGGTTGTGCGGGCTTATGAAGGCAGCTCACTCATCCATTAACTGGTACGCTGTTTGCACATTGCCTGCAGGCGCGAGGAGGCACACTCGCAGCAGAAAAAGAGCGCCTGTGGGCGTGGCCAGCGATGCACTTGTCAGGACAGAAAGATCACATCACCTTTTCTCCTCCAAACATATTGCTGGGTATTGTGGCCAAACAGCTCATTGTTTCATCTGACTACAGAACTTTCCTCCAGACAGTCTTATCTTTTGTCCATGTAATGACCCATAATAAATCCATAAAGGAACCAAAATTCATGAATGTTTTTTTGTGACCAACAAGTATGTGCTCCAATCAGTCTATCACAAAGAGTTGTAAAAATTAACAGAAACTCAAGACAGCCATGACATTATGTTTCTTTTGACCACGACTGTAGGAGTGAGAATATACAGAACTATTTAAGAAATCAGACTATATTTAGTGCAGGGAAACTTAGTGACTGTGACAACGTGCAGGTGCGTCCTCGGTCTCCTGGCCAGAGAGAGAGGACGATATGCCGGTCCTCACAAAAACAATATTGGCTGACCTTTTGTCCATTGACACACGTCCGGGTTGTGCCTGTCACGATCCATCAGGGGGTGTCTCAAGGTTCAGTTTCATGCACAAGACCACTTGGCACATTGACAGGAGGAGCTGGAGGTCTATACCCCAACTTGAGCCGCCATGGTTGTACGTGTGTAACCTTGAAGCTGTTTGCTTTGTACTAAGAACAGGATTTTTGCTAAAGCTTTGTTCTGTTATTTTTATTTTCCTGTAGGCTCCACTCACGTCGGAGATCCACGGGCTGTGTCCAACCCCGGTTCGCCCTCCTCCTCGCCACAGACGCCCAGCGCCCTGGGCAGCTGCAGCTCAGATCCCGTCCTCAATGGAGGCCTGTGCTCTGCAGCCTACTACAGCTCAGCAGGAGGTAGGTCCACCCACTCGTGCACTACAGAAACGGGAGATCAATCAGCCTTCGGGGGGTGGGGGTAGACTAAAACAATCCATAATTAAATAGGGAGCACATGTCGTCATGTTGTGGTTAGAAAACAAAAGACATGAATTTGTCTTTCTACCCAATCAGTATGCAAGGGTGTGTAGAGGAGCCACAAATTTACTCAGGAGAACTTTAGAGCAAGCGAGCTCCTTTTTGATTGACCAAGTCGAGGGGATCTACCTCATTCATATATATATACACTATATATATATATATATATATATATATATATATATATATATATATATATATATATATATATATATATATATCAATGTTTATTTATATTGCCCTAAATCACAAGTGTCTCAAAGGGCTGCACAAACCAGAACGACATCCTCGGTAGAGCCCACATAAAGGCAAGGAAAAACTCACCCCAGTGGGACGTCGAAAATGACTATGAGAAACCTTGGAGAGGACCCCCCTCGTCGCAGCACTACAATACCATAATAATGCAATTCCAATTCCAAAACTAAACCTGACCCAGCACATTCACAGTAGCAATAAACCGAGCAATTGAGAGGACACACATGACACAAAACAATCCAAAAGCAGTCAGACAAAAATTTATAGTATCAATATTAATAACAATTTCAAAATAGCAGTGATTAAAACATCGCTCATTGACATTATCATTAGACATTTATAACAAATAAAAACATTTAAAATAAAAAATAAAATAATAAATGGACATCAAAGCAAGCATGACTTAAGGAAAGGTACTCGAAAAGTACAGTAAGTATCAATCCATTTTCTATCGTTTGTCCCTCTTGGGGTCATATGGGGTGCTGGAGCCTATTTTAACTGTTCTAAAATGCACTTTTTTGATGGTAATTGAAATTAAATATGCCACATACATGTTGATTCCAACACCTACAAATTCGGTAATCAAAACTACAACTAAGATGCATGTTACAATACTTACAGTATAAACACTGTGTAGGACTCAGCAAAAGTAAATATTGGCACATTTATGGCAAAAATTATTTATTTATTTATTTATAGTGTAATCACAATTAATTACACAATAATTCATTAATTTGAAAACCTGAGTAGTTATTTTACCACCGAAACTAAACTTTAAATATAGTTGTTGTTTGTTTTTTTTAAACTGGATATAAATTAGTAACAAATAAACCCAAACAAGTAAAATATATATATATATATATATATATACATATATATATATATATATATATATATATATATACAGTCGCGGTCAAAAGTTTACATACACTTGTAAAGAACATAATGTCATGGCTGTCTTGAGTTACCAATAATTTCTACAATTCTTTTTTTTTTTTTGTGATAAAGTGATTGGAGCACATACTTGTTGGTCACAAAAAAATAATTCATTAAGTTTGGTTCTTTTATTTATTTATTATGGGTTTACTGAAAATGTGATCAAATCTGCTGGGTCAAAAGTATACATACTGCAATGTTAATATTTGGTTACATGTCCCTTGGCAAGTTTCACTACAATTAGGCGCTTTTGGTAGCCATCCATAAGATTCTGCTTGAATTTTTGACCAACTCCTCCTGACAAAATTGGTGCATTTCATCTAAAATTGTTGGTTTTCTGACATGGACTTGTTTCTTCAGCATTGTCAGGACTTTAATTTCTCACTAATAACAAGTGCACTTTTCTTGGTAGTAAAAAAAAAATGAGTTGTTGCTCAATATGTTGAAAAATATTCTTAAATCAAGTAATTTAGCTAGTGCCATTATCTTGACATAATGATATGCGCTCAACATTGCATTTCTTGAAACCAGCAAACTAATTTTTTGTTCCTAATGGAAAGGCAACAAGGCGACCGCTTGTTACTTTCGGGGTTTCCTAGCAGCTCAGGAAAATCATATGGTCTAAAAATTCATTTTCCCATCGACAACATGACATCTTCGCGCCAAGGGCGTGCTCTTTCAGTCAGTCCCAGTCCTAACCAGGACTGGGATGACACTTCAAGTTCATATGTGAGTCACATATATACAGCCCGGCTCCCCGCCACAATTTTTTTAATTGTAATTTTGAGGAATTTACCTGAATTTGCATGAACTATTTCTGTTCAAAATTGTTACAAATGTCAAATGTTTAAATGTTAACTGTCAGTTTACTGTACTGTGCCAACTGTACTACTATATGAGTACACATTTTCTATTGTTTCATTGAAAATAAAACAGCAAAAGTCCATTTGGCTGTCATCTGTTTTAAATATGAGACACAATTGTGTCAAAGTCATGATTTTTTTTTTTCAAGCTTGAAATACCTCTAAGTCCGAGTCCATGGTTCTCGCCCGGAAAAGGGTGGAGGAGACTCTGCCCCAAGTGGATGAGTTCAATTACCTCTGAGTCTTGTTCACGAGTCAGGAAAGAGTGGATCATTAAATCGGTGCGGCGTCTTTAGTAATGCGGACGCTGTATCGATCCCTTGTGGTGAAGAAGGAGCTGAGCCGGAAGGCAAAGCTCTCAATTTACCGGTCAATCTACGTTCCCATCCTCACCTATGGTCATGAGCTTTGGGTTATGACCATATCACCCTTATTTAAGAGTTTTAATCTTATTTAGATTTCAGTTTTTGCAGTGTTCCAACCTGGTTAACGTGACACGTCTTTCGCCTTCTCCAGGAACCATCCCAGACTCTCCGGTCAGCCTCCCCAAGTCGCCCACTTTCCCGTCAGGCCGCGGACCCTGGTCCGACGAGTGCTCCATCTGCTACGAGAACACGGTGGACACAGTCATCTACGCCTGCGGACACATGTGTCTCTGCTACGCCTGCGGCCTGAAGCTGAAGAAAATGTCCAACGCCTGCTGTCCCATCTGCAGGCGGCAGATCAAAGACATCATCAAGACCTACCGGAGTACATAACAGTGGACAGGGACGACGTACGGTCCAGAGAACTTCTGGTACCGTGCAGTGTCACTGAGATTAGTCCCATCAAGGGACGGCACATGAAGACACAGATTTGTGTCTTATTTTGTCGAGCTGTGCTAAAAGACGCGGCGGGTGTTGTTGACTTTTTTGACACAATGTCTCAGTAATTCTTTCAGGACGCAGGGAAGTGTTCAGCCACCCGCAGAGTGTTAATCGTCTCGCTTTCTGGAGAAGACGAGCGTGACTGAAGTCGGAGTGGGGGAGTGATGGAACCTCGTTATCGTCGTGGTCGTAACCAGTGGCGTTTGTAGAGACCGTTCCGACCGTAAGTAGGTGTGTAAGGCTCCTTGTGCTCGTGTGTGCTGATACACCTTTTATGGTAGAGTGTTACATCAAATGTACGGTGGATATGTTGTGCTAGCTCGCTCTGCAATGTGGTAAATGTTGCGCGTTGACATCCGACAATGAAAACAAATCGGCGGACTCTGCAGTTCCCGGTTCACACAAACAGGGAGTCGATTTCTCAGGGCCAATAATTATTATTTTTTGTCCTTTTTAAAGATATAGAAACTATTTTCCCAAACTAGAGTCATATTTCACGTCTTATGCACTGTGAGCAATCCTGTCAACTTCACAGCGCCTAATAAAAAAATAAAAATAGCTCTAGTGCAGTTTGCGCGAGGTCGGGATTGTTGCCATGGTTTCAGTTAGGACACATCCTCCTGCCTTAAAAAAATGTCTCACAAACAGCCTCGGTCTGTTATATTTCTATACGGGAAATTACCCCAAAAAAATACTATTGTGTGGCACACATTGTCACATTTGTTTCACTCAGATGGGGGGAAAAGCACACAAAATGTTTTAAATGTATTTTTGTAAAAAACGCATTTTCCCATTCAGGTTTTTCACCAGCAGAAAAGATGCTTTATAGAAATATTTGACTCATACCGATCTTGTGCTTTTGTGCGAATTTCTCATTCCGTCCTATCTCTCATCACTTGTACACTATATTGCCAAAAGTATTTCGTCACCCATTCAGATGATCAGAATTAGGTGTCCTATTCACTAAGCCCGGCCACAAAATCCAGCACTTAGGCGTGGAGACTGTTTCTACCAAACATTTGTGATAGAACGGGCCGCTCTCAGGATCTCAGTCATAGGGTGCCACCTATGCACCTAATCCAGTCGAGAAATTTCCTTGCTCCTAAATATCCCAAAGTCAACTGTTGGCTTTATTACAAGAAAATGGAAGAGATTGGGAACAACAGCAACCCAGCCACGAAGTGGTAGGCCACGTAAACTAACCGAGACGGGTCAGCGGATGCACAAGCGCATGGTGCGAAGACTTTCAGTTGCTACAGAGCTCCAAACTTCCCGTGACCCTTCAATTAACCCACATACAGTACGCAGAGAGCTTCATGCAATGGGTTTCCATGGCGGTGCAGCTGCATCCAAGCCATAAATCACAGAGTCCAATGCAAAGCGTTGGATGCAGTGGTGTAAAGTACATTGCCACTGGACTGTAGAGCAGAGGAGACGTGTCCATCTGGCAATCTGATGGACCAGTCTGGGTTTGGAGGTTGCCAGGAGAACGCTACATTTCGGACTGCATTGTGCTGAGTGCGACATTTGGTAGAGGAGGAATTATGGTGTGGGGTTGTGTTTCAGGAGTTGGGCTGCACGGCGAGAGAGGGGTTAATAAAAAGATTATGTAGGTTCGCTCCAGGTACTCCGGCTTTCTCCCACCTCGAGAGTCATGCACCTGGGGATAGGTTGATTGGCAACACCAAATTGCCCCTGGTGTGTGAATGTTGTCTATCTGTGTAGGCCCTGTGATGAGGTGGCGACTTGTCCAGAGTGTACCTGCCTTCCGCCCAAATGCAGCCAAACGGAATAAGTGGTAGAAAACTGATGGATGTATGGGCTTGGCCCTTTAGTTCCAGTGGAAGGAACTTTGAATGCTCCAGGATACCAAAACATTTTGGACAATTCCATGCTCCCAACCTTGCGGGAACAACATGACTGTGCTTCATTGCACAAAGCAAGGTCTATAAAGACATGGATGACCGAATCTGGTGTGGATGAATTTGACTGGCCTGCACAGAGTCCTGACCTAAACCCGATAGAACACCTTTGGGCCGAATTAGAACGGAGACCGAGAGCCAGTGTTTGACCTCACCAATGCCCTTTAGGAAGAACGGTGGAAAATTCCTCTAAACACACTCCGCAACCTTGTGGACAGCCTTCCCAGACAAGTTGAAATTGTAATAGCTGCAAAAGATGGACTGATATCATAATGAAGCCTATGGGTTAGGAATTGGATGGCACTTTTAAGTTCATATGTGAGTCAAGGCAGGTGGCAGGTACTTTTGGCAATATAGTGTATACGAACAATCCAAACTTAGAGCTTGAATCAGGAAACAAACCTAAAATAGACATGTCAACACCCGTTTTTGTATGCCATGGACTACATTATTCCGTAGATGATAAACAAAACGGGGCTCCGAGCTTTGCTGCTATTGTGTTTACCAGCCCATGCTGACACACATCAGTCCCTGGTTCTAACGATGCTACAGCTAGGTGTTCCGTCACACTTGATTGCTGATTTCTGTATTATTTTTACTGACGAGCTTCAGCGGAAAAAAAATAATGTACCCGTTTTTTCTACAATCGTTAGCACTGCTTTCCTAATTCTTAACTGTGTTCTAGATTTCAAATGGTGCAAAGTAATGACCTTGCAGCGGTGTAGTTGTCGGACGTGAACTGTTAGGTGTGCACAATCGACGCTGCTTTTAGGGCGCCATTCGCTCGAGGCCGCCCCAATTCTGCTCACATTAAGGGGGTAAAAATGGGTTAGGGTTAAAGCTAGGACTGCCACTGATTACCATCCCCAAATTGTTGTTCTTTTTGTGTCTCAATACTTCCCTTTGTAGACTTTTGAGTGCATTAGATAAGTATGACAAAACCGTGGTTTCCATTTTCGAGCGCTGGGAAGTCAACAGCATACTTTCCAACCCTCCCGATTTTCCCGGGAAACTCCCGGGGCAACCACTCTCCCGAATTTCCACCCGGACAACAATATTGGGGGCGTGCCAGGTTCCCTACAACCTGTCGTCACGTCCACTTTTCCTCCATACAAAAAGCCTGCCGGCTCAGTCACATTAATATATGCGGCTTTTCTACACAAATAAGTGAATGCAGCGCATACTTGGTCAACAGCCATACAGGTCACACTGAGGGTGGCCGCATAAAAAACTTTTAACACTGTTACAAATATGCGCCACACTTTGAACCCACACTAAACAAGAATGACAAACCCATTTCGGGAGAACAACTGCACCATAACACAACATAAAACACAACAGAACACATACCCAGAACCCCTTGAAGCACTAACTCTTCCTGAGAGTCGCCGTATAAACAACTTTAAAACTGTTACAAATTTGCGCCACACTGTGAACCCACACCAAACCAGAATGACAAACACATTTTGGGAGAACATTTGCACCGTAACACAACAGAACACATACACAGAAACCCTTGCAGCACTAACTCTTCCGGTACACTAAAATATACACCCCCCCCCCCCCCTCCCCACAAACATAAACACTATAGAAGAAATTCCCAAAATTCCCTGCAGCACCAACTCTTCCGGGATGCTACAATATAAACATACACCATCGGTGGATCTGCACTTAACATCCATTGTAATTATACCAAGTACAGGAGCGTATCTAGTCGATACTATGATTACATCGATATTTTTTAGCATCAAAAAATCTTTTGTTTTAAAAAAAATGCATATTATGTTTATAAACTAGGGAAATATGTCCCTGGACACATGAGGACTTTGAATATGAACAATGTATGATACAGTAACTACTTGGTATCAATTTGATACCCAAATTTGTGGTGTCATCTAAAACTAATGTAAAGTATCAAACAAGAGAAGAATAAGTGATTATTACATTTGAACAGAAGTGTAGATATAAAATGTTAAAAGAGAAAGTAAGCAGATATTAACAGTAAATGAACAATTAGATCAATAATCCATTTTCTACCACTTGTCCTTAAAAATGTTGACAAAATAATACAATGTAAAATCACACAATAAGTAAAATTGCATATGTCATCAGCTAAATTAGGAGCCTTTGTTTACTTACTAATACAAGACAAGTTGTCTTGTATGTTCAGTATTTTATTTAAGGACAAACTTGCAATAAGAAACATATGTTTAATGTACCCTAACATTTTTTTGTTCAAATAAAGCCAATATTGCCATTTTTTGTGGACACCTTTATTTAGAAAAGTACCCGAAATTGTACTAGGACAACACTAATAAAAACAAGTATCAAATTATTATAGTTGCATAATACTTACACAAAAGTACTTGTATTATAAAATATCCATTCAACTCAATTTACATGAGAATAATACATTATTGTAGTAGCATGTAATAAGTATGTATAAATTGTGCTGAAATTTAATATAGGTGGAAGAATTGTATCGGGACCCCAACTGATAATCACACACTTTTACAATAAAACACAGGGAAAATAAAATATTGTGCAATGTTTCCGCCGGAATATTTCTTAGTTAAGGTGGTGCGAAGGGGAAGGCAATATACGATATATATGTCGATATTTTTTTCCGTAAAGTAAAAACAAAACATTCCTAGTTGCCTGAGATACTGAGTATGTCATTATTTTGACTTAGTAAATATTGACTTATGAATTTCCCACAGAATATTTGTTAGTTAAGGTGGTGGGAAGAGGAAGGCAATATACGATATACTGTATATGTCGATATTTTTTCCGTAAAGTAAAAACAAAACAGTCCTAGTTGCCTGAGATACAGAGTATGTCATTATTTTGACTTAGTAAATATTGACTTACAAAGACAAACTAATGACTACATCAAATTAAACGTTTGTAAGTAAGCGTTTGCTTACTTACAGTAAGTCAAATACAAATAAGGCAATAAGGAAAGTATCCTACACTTGTGTAAATTAAACTGAACAACCGGTATGGGCATCTACATCAACTATGTGATTTGCCTGAGAAGCTAGATAGGAAAAAATAAAGACTTTTGTTGAGGCGGTGGCTCTTTGTTATTAAGGCAGCCGCCTTAACAACAAAATGCTGATGTGTTATCCCCCTGTTTTTGCGTAAGATTGTTAGGTCAACAAAATCAAAACTAACCATTAAAATCCTCAGGCTTTCTGCCCCCAAAGTCAATGTGTAAACAATTAATATATACTGTATAATACAAATATCAATAGACAAAACCCAGAAAATTAACTTATAGTAGAATGGAAAAGCGCATGCTGGTATCAAGCCGATACCAGTAGGACTCTTGGTATCAATATTCGGATAACATGGACTTAACCAAGTTGAAAAAACTTATTCGGGTGTTACCATTTAGTGGTCAATTGTACGGAATATGTGTACTGTGCAATCTACTAATAAAAGTTTCAATCAATTAATCAATCCACCCTGAGTAAATACTGAAAATGCCAGAACAGAAGGAATCAATTTGGGACATAATGTCAAACTCTTCACACTTAGGGACTAAAGTACACTTTGTACACAGTCCAGAGTACACACTGGAGTATACAAACGGAAGTATTGGATTGGAGGCACAGTCTGTGTGATTTATCTGGGTATAAACTGTTTCAATAAGCACTTGGAGCTGTTGTATTGTGTGAAAGTTATCACGGTCTATCTGAGAAATCCGTCACTTTATTCAGCAGCTGATTGTAAACTCAGAAATGTTTTTCCTCTGTGGCATGTTTTATTTTTTTCAAATCCACTATCTGACCAAATACAGTTTTTGCCCGTTTGAAGTTAATTAGTAATATTACCTTTGTGAGTAATGATTACATTTAATTTTAAGGCATTGCGAAATGTTCGTTTGTGTTGATGCTGTTTTGGCGGAAAGGTTTGTATGATTTTTTTCTCAATTTCTACTCGACTCAAAGGCTCCTTGAATGTCACTGACCTTTTTCTTCTCTTCTTTTTTGTGTGCGTTTGCAGTCTTCTACTGTGCACTGTTACTGTATGAATCATGCACAGCCTCGTGGTTAGCGAGTTGGCCTCAGTCAGGCATAGGGTTGCCAACTCCCTTAAATATTAATAAGGAGGATTGTCTTAAACAATTTGCCATTTCCGGGTTGGGGAGTAGATTTTGCCCCAAGTTGGAGCAGTTCCAAGTACCTCGGAGTCTTGTTCACGAGTGAGGGAAGAGTGGATCTTGAGGTCGACAGGCGGATCGGTGCGGCGTCTTCAATAATGCGGACTCTTTATTGATCTGTTGTGGTGAAAAATGAGCTAAACCAGAAGGCAAAGCTCTCAATTTACCGGTCGGTCTACGTTCCCATCCTCACCCATGGTCATGAGCTTTGAGTTATGGACAAGATCACGGGTACAAATGAGCTTCCTCTGCCGGGTGGCGCGTCTCTCCCTTAGAGATAGGGGGAGAAGCTCTGTCAGCCAGGAGAAGCTCAAACTATAGCTTCTGTTCCTCCACATCGAGAGGAGCCAGAGGAGGTAGTTCGGGCCTCTGGTCAGGATGCCACTCGAACGCCTCCCTAGGGATCTGTTTCGCGTACGTCCGATCGGTAGGAGGCCACGGGGAAGACCCAGGACACGTTGGGAAGAATATGTCTCCCGGCTGGTCTGGGAGCGCCTTGGGATCACCCGGGATGAGCTGGACGAACTGTCATGAGAGAGGGAAGTCTGGGCTTTCCTGCTTATGTGAAAGACCAACACAAAGTGGTATACAATGGTAAAGATGAAGAAAAATATATATGTGTATATCTCGTTCAGGGTATGTGCCTACCATCTTTGCACATCTAGTGACTGAAATGTTTGCACATTGTTCTTTGCAAAACATTGCAATCTCAGTCAGCAGTTTTTAGATCTTGCCACAGATTTTTGAATGGATTTAGGTCCAACATATGGCTTTGTTTTGTTTAAAACCTTCATTGTTGTCCTGGCTTTACATTTAGGGCCGTTGTCCTGCCGGAAGGTGAAGCTCCGCCCCAGTCTCAAGTCTTTGGCAGGCTCCAACTGGTTTTCTTCCAAGATTGCCCTGTTTGGCTCCATCTATCCTCCCATCAACCATGTTTGCTGCCCCTGCTGAAGAGAACCAACCCCAGATCATGATGCTGCCACCACCATATTTGACCGTGGGGATAATGTCTGTAGTTCTCTGCCACACATAGTGTTTTACAATTTGGCTGGTTTTCTGGCAAACCTCTCGTAGTTTTCTTTGAACAATGGATTTCTTTTCGCCACTTCCGTAAAGACCACAATTGTGCAGTGCACGACCAATAGTTGTCCCGGGGATAGATTCCCTCACCTGAGCTGTGAATCTATGCAGTTGGTCCACAGTCACCATAGTCCTCTTGGTTGCATC
Organism: Nerophis ophidion; assembly: GCF_033978795.1. Lineage (NCBI taxonomy): Eukaryota > Metazoa > Chordata > Actinopteri > Syngnathiformes > Syngnathidae > Nerophis > Nerophis ophidion. The sequence continues at coordinate 55,453,288 of NC_084611.1, read as the reverse complement.
TCTGATCAGTGATCTCCTTGTTGGAACTGTAAGTTAGGTGGCCAGCCTTGTTTTGGTAGGTTTACAGTTGTGCCTTACTGTCAGGTTCATCTATTAAACAAGACAAGAAGCAAGGAATTAAACAGAGACCGAATTTGGCTCAATTTGGCTCAATTGAGGAGAGACGTCTAGACTGTACTCTTGTACAGTCTCACCACGCTCTGACGAAAGATTGTACGCCTCCTCTTTTATTTGGACTTTCCCTAATTACATGGCAACAGCTGTTTCTAAGGTAGGGCGTCATAATAGCCAGCACCTTTGGTTACAGAACAGTTCAAAGTAAAGGTCGTAAAACAGTTCACAGAAACGGTGCCTGGAGGGGAGTCTGGTCATGCTTCCTCTCCGCTTTGTAGCTCTTGGGTCAAAACAATATATTTCTGTTGATTACAATACATCAAAGAAACAGAACACCCTCATGTTGCTTCCCATCCTACACAGTGGAGTTTTACAATCCTTCTTCTTGGTAGGTTCAAAGACAAACTTGTCTTCTCGCCGGGAACTCATCGAAACACAAAGTTTTGTGATTACTTAGACACAATTATTCTAACACTTACTCTTTCCCTTTCTGGATGATAAATTGGAACAGGGCTCAGACCTGTCTGAAAAGGGTGGAGTGCCATCTCCGGGTTGGGGAGGAGACCCTGCCCCAAGTGGGGGTGTTCAAGTACCTAGGAGTCTTGTTCACGAGTGAGGGAATATTGGATCCTGAGATCGACAGGCGGATCGGTGCGGCGTCTCAGTAATGCGGAAACTGTATCGATCCATTGTGGTAAAGGAGCTAAGCCAAAAGGCAAAGCTCTCAATTTACCGGTCGATCTACGTTCCCATCCTCACCTATGGTGATGAGCATTGGGTCATGACCGAAAGGACAAGATTAAGGGTACAAGCGGCCGAAATTAGTTTCCTCCGCCGGGTGGCGGGGCTCTCCCTTAGAGACAGGGTGAGAAGCTCTGCCATCCGAGGGGAGCGCAAAGTAACATCAAGAATAGCCAGATGAGGTGGTTCAGGCATCTGGTTAGGATGCCACCCGAACGCCTCCTAGGGAGGTGTTTAGGGCACATCCAATCGGTAGGAGGCCACTGGGAAGACCCAGGACACGTTGGGAAGACTATGTCTCCCGGCTGGCCTGGGAACGCCTTGCGATCCCCAGGCGACCAGACCTCGGATAAGCGGAAAAAGATGAATGGATGGATGGACTCTTTCCCTTTCTGGATGATGAATTGGAACAGGGCCCTGACCTGTCTGGTGTGTTCCTTGGACTTATCTATGCTCTCCAATCTTCTCTGTATTCGTACTGAGATGAGATCCCACACAGGTGGACAGGTTTTAGTCAGTAGCAATCGTCAGGCAACTTCTGAAGCAATTGGTTGCACTCTGAGGAAAGGGGGCAGAATATTTTGACACACCTTACCTTATCAGGTGTAAGTTTCTTTTAACTTCATAATTGTATACCAACCTTTCGCATACAATTTCAATAAAATCTGATGTTTAAGGTTGTAATGTTACAATGTGTAACATGTTCAAGGGGGTGAATACTTCTGCAAATCGCTGTTTATTATTTGAATCTAAGTTGGAATCAGTAGAACTTTTCAGACAATCACCTACTAAATCTTCCAAAATAAACAAAGCCTTTTGTACCATTAGAGGTCACACTTCCTCTTGACCTCCGTCATAGAAGGCAGAAATCTGTACCAACTGGACACCAGCAGAAAGATTTATTGCCATATTTCACATAAAGTGTCCTGTCATTCATTCGTTCCACTGATATCTTCCTAGGACTCGCACTTTTGTTTTTAAATACGAAGACATTCCGTTTTTTTAAAGGATTGTTGGCAACCCTAAGTCAGAAGATTGGATCGTTTGCATGGTTGGCTTTTCCCATAAAAGCCTCCTTCGGACCAAATGATCCATAGCTGAGATTGACTGCTCACCAGTCCAGCCTCGTACCCAAAGTCTTCTGGGTCAGGCTGAAAACCAGAACTGAATATAGAGTTTGTGTCATGCATGACTGAATAGTTTAGCTGAGGTGAAGATCGGGACCAACTGTAGAGGAGCACGGGAAGTGTGTCACCTGTGCTCTTGTTTTGCCATAGCAGGATTAAGACGTACAAAGTAAACCTCCTTTTTGTTTGTTTTCAAACATTGTAAGCTATATTTAGTGAGTCAGATGATTGTGGTAAATAAACTTTCTATAAGTGTTTCAATGTGGATTTATTTTATTCTGCGGAACATAGGTGTCCTGGGACTTTTGAAAGTATCACCAACAAATATAAAGAACTAGAAAAGTACTAAAGAGAGCGCAGACCTCAAAGTAGGGAAGAGATTCTTCTGGCCCCATTCCTGGGTGGATTATTTTGCAATGCAGTCTGCTAAAAATGATGGAAAGCGCCACTCTACAAAGCAAATGGAGTTGTGGTTAAAGTTGGAATTGCAACAAATATAAGATTTTCAACACTCTACTGCCATCCAGTGGCTTAAGTGGATGATACACCTGGATTAGTGAGGCCATATGAATCCCTTTCCTACTCTACCTCATAATCTTTAAAAAAAAAAAAAAAAGTCCTGAATCTAGACAATGATCTGGTGTCTGAAATTTCTTGACTGGCTAACAAAAATCCACCTGTTTTCCCTATTGCGGAATAAAGTAAACAGGAGTGAATACTCTTGTCTGTCATCCCCCGTCTTTGTTTCTGCAGGGTCACTAGTATACACACACAGAAGAGTAACGTAACGTTACAATGTAAATCAGGGGTGTCAAACTCATTTTAGCTCAGGGGCCACATGGAGTAAAAACTATTCCCATGCGGCCCGGACTAAAAAAATGGTGGCATAATAATTTAAAAATGAAGACAACTTCAAAATTACTTGACATTCACATGATTCACTGTCAGAGGTGTTTAGAAAAACAATCAAGTATGCCCTCAAACCGCCGCATTGGTGACTCCCACAACTGCCACGAAACGTTCATTTGTCGTCATTGAAATATTACAATTAAAATCAAAATAATTGTCAAAAAAATGACAGCATAATGGCCGAAATAAAGGTAACATAACTACAAACTTAACCAATGTTAACATGGTATTTTTAAGCATATAATAAAATAGAACAAATGTAGAAACACACATTTTTACAATGGAATTCAGGGTGCAGGACCTCTAACTAAAAAGGTAGTCAAGTCGACTTAAGTCTTTGCATCTTACCGTGCCACTTCCTGTTCAGCATTCACATGTTGGCAGTTCACCATTAAGGCGTGTTTGGAAAAGCGATCGAGTGTGTCCTCAAAGCGCCGCCTTTGGTGACATTCGCAACTGCCACGTCACATTCATTCGTCATCATTCAAATATTACAAATATAATCAAAACACTTGTCCAAAAAAATGACAACATGACATCCTAATTAAAGGTAAAATAACTACAAACTTAACCAATGTCAACATGGTAGATTAAAGCATATAATAAAATAAAACAAACGTAGAGACACACATTTTTACAATGGAGTTCAGGGTGCCGGAACTCTTAACTACAAAGGTATTCAAGTTGACTTAAGTCTTTGCATCTTACTGTTTTGTCATATCATCCTTTGAGTGGATAATTTACAGTTAAAGAAAGTATTGTGCCAATTCCTGTTCACATGTTGGCTGTTCACTAACAAAGACGTCTTCGGAAAAGCAAACTAGTGTACCCTCAAACTGCCGCATTTGGTGGCATCCTCAACTGCCACAACACATTCATTTGTCATCATTCAAATACTACGTTTAATAATCAAAAAAATTGTCATACCACTGCTGTATAATTGATGCAAATGTAAGTATGAATTTACGCAATGATTAATTGTATTTAATGCATAACATTTAGGAAACAAAATTAAAAAAAATGCAAACCCAACATTTGTGGAAAGGGAAAACTAAAAGGACTATATGCATGTTGATAACTTGATATTTTATCCAATACATTTTTGTCAGAATGCTAATACACTCCTGCACTTTTCCGCTACGATGGATAATAATCTATGTTGAAGAGCACACATACTATAGAATATGGTATTTGATTTGAGTCTACGGCTCAATTTTTTTTCCGACCAATTCTTTTTAGTCAGTATTTATCTGATGAATATGGGACTAAAAGTACGGCTGACCTACTTTAAAACTTTACATCTCGGATGCGCTCAATGTGAAGCAGTTCCCGTCCGTCTGAAAGAGAGAGCTAAGTAATATGAATAATAATCTTGTGAGGGGGAAAAAAAAAACAGGCAAGTGCTAAAAAAGGGTCATAGTGAATTCCATCTCCTGCTTGATTTGTAATTGAGACCACTGATTAAAAATGCAGTGTTGTGAAACGCAGGGTGGTGCAACAGTGACATCTTGTGGACAGCGGGCGTTATGACCTTTCAATAACACGTAAATTCTTTGCCACGTCTAAATGTTGAGACTCTTTGATTCGACATCTTCCTTTCTGTAGCAATTTAGTCAATCAAAAATGAAAAGTGTTGTTTCTTTTTAAAGTTTATTAACACCGAGCAGTGATTAAAATGGAGATATTAATGCGTACCTTTTGTTGCCTGCTGCTTCCATGCCTTGTCTTGCAGTGCCCATATTTGGTGTCCCTGTGTGGAAGCCGCTGATTGCACAGCAGATTATACTTTTTTAAAGGCCTACTGAAAAGAGATTTTCTTATTTAAACGGGGATAGCAGGTCCCTTCTATGTGTCATACTTGATCATTTCACGATATTGCCATATTTTTGCTGAAAAGATTTAGTAGAGAACATCGACAATAAAGTTCGCAACTTTTGGTCGCTGATAAAAAAGCCTTGCCTTTACCGAGAGTAGCAGACGATGTGCGCGTGACGTCACAGGTTGTGGAGCTCCTCACATCCTCACATTGTTTATAATCATAGCCACCAGCAGCAAGGGGGATTCAAACCAACAAAGCAACGATTTCCCCATTAATTTGAGCGAGGATGAAAGATTCATGGATGAGGAAAGTTACAGTGAAGCACTAGAGAGAAAAAAGGCGACGGCAGTGGGAGCGATTCAGATGTTATTAGACACATTTACTAGGATAATTCTGGAAAATCCCTTATCTGCTTATTGTGTTACTAGTGTTTTAGTGATATTATATAGTCATACCTGAAAGTCGGAGGGGTGTGGTGACCGCCAGTGTCTCTGATGGAAGCCATAGAGGAGCCAATGTTTAAGTATTTGGTAGACACTTTTATCCAAAGCGACATACATCAAAATATATATAAAACAATCACTGTAAACATTATTATTTAAGGGAAGAATGTAATAGAAAATATCAATACAAAGTGTCAAGACAGAATAAACACTCTGCTGTTGCAGCAACAGAGATACAGTCTATAGGTCCTTAACATATATACAGAGGTGGGTAGAGTAGCCAGAAATTGTACTCAAGTGAGAGTAGAGTTACTTTAGAGATTTATTACTCAAGTAAAAGTAAGGAGTAGTCACCCAAATATTTACTTGAGTAAAAGTAAAAAGTATGTTGTGAAAAAACTACTCAAGTACTGAGTAACTGATGAGTAACCTGATTACGGCAACACATAATGCACAAAAACATAAAAATAGCAATGAGCAAATTCAGAGCCAGGAATATCTCTTAAGCAACTAAAACAACAATATATATTAAATAATAATACTTTAAAATAAAATAAAAAAATGGCACATTGAGCCACAATAACTTAACAGCACCATAGGCTCAGTAGGCATTCATTGATTTGATTGATTGATTAAAACTTGTATTAGTAGATTGCACAGTACAGTACATATTCCGTACAATTGACCACTAAATGGTAACACCCCAATAAGTTTTTCAACGTTTATCAATTACTTAGTAAATGACCAAGTCGAGGTGATCTGCCTCACATATACATATACATACACACACATATCATATATACACACACATATATATATGTGTATATATATATATATATATATACATATATATATATATATGTATATACATACATACATTTATATATACAGTATATTATTTATATTTATTTTGCCGTTTTTGTTCACATGTTGAAGGTGTTTTAATGAATATTCATGCATGTTTAACACATAGATTCCTATCTTTCATGAGGACAAGAATATAAGTTGGTGTATTACCTGATTCTGATGACTTGCATTGATTGGAATCAGACGTCCACGTTTTCAAATGGAGAAAAAAGTTCCTCCTTTCTGTCTAATACCACATGAAAGTCGTTGGTTTTTGGCATCTTATTTGTCTAGCTTCCATATTTGTTTTTATACACTTTACAAGAAATACATTGGCGGCAAACTCCGTAGCTTGCTAGCTTGTTTGCTCTGGCTTTCAGAGACTCTAATTTTGTTAGCGCAGGCGCGATGGAGCGGCACTTTTATTGTGAAGACAGGAACTGTGCGATCAATCTTTAGGCTTGTGACGGGAAGTACGGTTGAAATCAAAAGTGTCTTTTTTCCTTTACACTTTTGATTGATTGATTGAAAATTGTATTAGTAGATTGCACAGTACAGTACATATTCCGTACAATTGACCACTAAATGGTAACACCCCAATATGTTATTCAACTTGTTTAAGTCGGGTCATGTGACCACCTGGCTCTGTTTGATTGGTCCAATGTCACCAGTGACTACATGTGATTGGTGAAACGCAGGCATGCGTAGATTCTACTTTGAAGCTCTGTCATTAACCAAAACAAACATTAATAGATCGATAAAAAAAAAGTAGCGAGTAGCGAGCTGAATGTAGATAAATGGAACGGAGTAAAAGTAGCGTTTCTTCTCTATAAATATACTTAAGTAAAAGTATGATCCATAAAAACTACTCGTAGAAGTATAATTTATTCCAAAAGTTACTCAAGTAAATGTAACGGAGTAAATGTAGCGCGTTACTACCCACCGCTGCATATATAGATATCTAATGTATTCATACATTGTTTACGTAGGATATACACATGTATATATAACCTAATCATATTGTTTCTTGAATTAAAAAAATAGCTGACCGTTTTTTCCCCCTTCTCTGGCGTTATATTCCCAGTTTTGATCTCAGACGTCTGGTCACTTATAGCATATAAGAATATTCTATTACTGCTAAGCAAACTATGAATAATAATACTTATAAGAATGATAGTTTGAAATTCCAGGTTGGTGGAATGGTTTGAATAGGTAGAAAAATGGGGAAATGGTGGAAGTTTGGAAAATGGCCAATTCATTTTTAATGGGAAAAAAGTCCCAGAAAACCTGGAATTCTGGGTAAATCTGGGAATTTTTGGAATTCGTCAAGGGAAAGCCTGAGATTCCCGAATAGGCTGAACAGTTTGAAGTTGGAACGGTTCGAATCGGATGAAAAATTTGGAAGGTAGAACGCGCCGAAATCTGGAGAATAATAATATTAATATATAGATGATTTTTGGTAATTCGCACAATTACTTGTACAGTAATACACTACTTTCCAATTGTAATCCAAACAGTCCAACAAAAACCAAATGCAATTTCTCCAAAAATAAATAATATCATTCAAAACTTTTTTTATAAACAATAGCATCTTACATGCAGGAAAACAATGTGAAATGCGTATACATGAAGTACCAATGATTGTCACACACACACTAGGTGTGGCGAATTTTGTCCTCTACATTTGACCCATCCCCTTGATCACCCCCTGGGAGGTGAGGGGAGCAGTGAGCAGCAGCGGTGCCACACCCGAGAATAATTTTTGGTGATGAATGATAAAGGTAATGGACACATGACCATTTAATAGCACTTGTACCCTTTATTGTGGACTCCTGTTGGCAAAGATAGCGACGAGCGGGCAGAGGAGGAAGGCGGAGCCAAGCGTACGCCACCTTCATACTTTGATAAAGAAGGTGAGAAACAATGGTGCATTTTATAAGAAAATAACTCCTTGTAAAGGTCTGGTATTTGCAACTTCCGCTCAAATGCAGCTGGGATAGGCGACCCCGAGAGGGACACGTGGTAGAATATAGGATGCAGGGTATTAGCAATGTTCTTTGGCCTCACAGTGGATCATTTTGGAGTTGCACTCCATCAAATTATTCAATCAATCGATGTTTATTTATATAACCCTAAATCAAAAGTGTCTCAAAGGGCTGCAAATTAATATAAATAAAACAAACGCAACAGACTCAGTCACCAACGAGTGGGATACTTTTGTTTGGACACCCGATTCCACGGGATGATACCGGGGCCGATGGACTCATTTGTCACACACACACACACACACACACACACACACACACACACACACACACACACACGGCGACGTAAGCATGTGTGATATCATCTGCGATACAAGCAGTCCTGCGGCGTGTTTACTTGTACAGTTAACATCTAAATGTCACGAGTGGTCTTGTATTTTAAAGAAGTCATTTACGAAAGGTAAACATGGTAGACTGTAGGCTATTAGGAGCTAGCAGCTACACAACAGCCAAGCACAAAATAGCACACAGGCTGGACATAGGTAATAAGTGTCCTTAATTGAACATTACTACAGTCTAAAACAGTACATTTGTCAAAAATAAGTTATAAATGCAAATGGATGGCGTGGCTCGATTGCTAGAGTGGCCGTACCAGCGACCTGAGGGTTCCGGGTTCAATCCCCGGCTTCCTTTGTGTCCTGGAGCAATAAACTTCACCCTTGCTCCTGATGGGTCATGATTAAGGCCTTGCATGGCAGCTCCCACCATCAGGGTGTGAATGTGGAAGTACTGTCAAAGTAGGGGTGGGCGATATATCGATATACATGATATATCGCGGTATTGTCAATACAGAAAACGACTATATCGTAATATTCAAGTATACGTTCTCACACAGTTGCTTTTAGCTGCGGGCATTACACTGCAGGCTCTTCCCAATCGTTGTCTTTGAAAAGGGCTTCCGCTACATGCCTGGTACTTGCCCTGTGGTCGCGAAAATACGGTATGGTGGCTTCGATAACCAGTCTGTAGTTCTTCACTTTCTGTGAGGGACAAATCTTTTGTCTCCTATCTTTGCATCTTTGGGTTACAAATACTGCAACCATGTGGTATCGTAACAGAATGATCCAGCCAACAAGTGACATGTCCAGACTTGAGTTGATCTGTTGCTTCTCTTTTCTGTTCTTCCCCTCTCCCCCATGTGGAGAGGTTATCAGGTGGCCATGGATCGGTTTCCACTGAGGAGGCATTAAGGTAGCAGTTTTGTACCAACTGCAATCTTTTTTTATGCTAGACATTGGAAAAACCGGAAATAATACTTTACAGTAATCGAGACGAGACGTAACGAACGCATGAATAATGATCTCAGCGTCGCTAGTGGCTAAAATGGAACGGATTTTAGCGATATTACGGAAATAAAAGAAGGCTGTTTTAGTAACACTCTTGATGTGTGACTCAAACGAGAGAGTTGGGTGAAAGATAATACCCAGATTCTTTACCGAGTCGCCTTGTGTAATTGTTTGGTTGTCAAATGTTAAGGGTGTCAGGACCGATAATCAGCATTTACGTTTTTTTAGCGTTGAGTTGCAAAAAGATAGCAAGTCAGGACAAGGGTGGTAAACCTGTTCGACAATCAAACCATGACATCACCCATCCTTCGTTTTGTGGTATTAATGCATTAAACTGGTATTCAAACAATGGTGTAGCCCTTCTTCTGAAAGTAAGTGCTCCTACAGCAGGAATACAAATTCGTTTTTTCCTACAAAATCCAAAATCTGGAAAGAACCTAACACACTGCAACTATTTTTTTAAACGTATTAAAAGCGTGTTTATTAGGACTGCGAATCTTTGGGTTTCCCACGATTTGATTCAATATCGATTCTTAGGGTTCGCCATTCGATAATATATCGATTTTTTCGATTCAACGCCATTCTTGATGCAGAAACTATATTTTTCCAATTCAAAACGATTCTGTATTCATTCAATACATAGGATTTCAGCAGGATCCCCAGTCTGCTGACATGCTAGCAGAGTAGTAGATTTGTAAAAAAAAAAAAAGCTTTTATAATTGTAAAGGACAATGTTTTATCAACTGATTGCAATAGTGTAAATTTGTTTTAACTATCAAACGAACCATCCATCCATCCATCATCTTCCGCTTATCCGAGGTCGGGTCGCGGGGGCAACAGCCTAAGCAGGGAAACCCAGACTTCCCTCTCCCCAGCCACTTCGTCTAGCTCTTCCCGGGGGATCCCGAGGCGTTCCCAGGCCAGCCGGGAGACATAGTCTTCCCAACGTGTCCTGGGTCTTCCCCGTGGCCTCCTACTGGTTGGACGTGCCCTAAACACCTCCCTAGGGAGGCGTTCGGGTGGCATCCTGACCAGATGCCCGAACCACCTCATCTGGCTCCTCTCGATGTGAAGGAGCAGCGGCTTTACTTTGAGCTTCTCCCAGATGACGGAGCTTCTCACCCTATCTCTAAGGGAGAGCCCCGCCACACGGCGGAGGAAACTCATTTCGGCCGCTTGTACCCGTGATCTTATCCTTTCGGTCATGACCCAAAGCTCATGACCATAGGTGAGGATGGGAACGTAGATCGACCGGTAAATTGAGAGCTTTGCCTTCTGGTTCAGCTCCTTCTTCACCACAACGGACCGGTACAACGTCCGCATTACTGAAGACGCCGCACCGATCCGCCTGTCGATCTCACGATCCACTCTTCCCTCACTCGTGAACAAGACTCCTAGGTACTTGAACTCCTCCACTTGGGGCAGGGTCTCCTCCCCAACCCGGAGATGGCACTCCACCCCAACCCGGAGATGGCACTCCACCCTTTTCCCTTGGAGGTGCTGATTCTCATTCCGGTCGCTTCACACTCGGCTGCGAACCAATCCAGCGAGAGCTGAAGATCCCGGTCAGATGAAGCCATCAGGACCACATCATCTGCAAAAAGCAGAGACCTAATCCTGCGGTTACCAAACCGGAACCCCTCAACGCCTTGACTGCGCCTAGAAATTCTGTCCATAAAAGTTATGAACAGAATGGGTGACAAAGGACAGCCTTGGCGGAGTCCAACCCTCACTGGAAATGTGTTCGACTTACTGCCGGCAATGCGGACCAAGCTCTGGCACTGATCGTACAGGGAACGGACCGCCACAATAAGACAGTCCGATACCCCATACTCTCTGAGCACTCCCCACAGGACTTCCCGAGGGACACGGTCGAATGCCTTCTCCAAGTCCACAATGCACATGTAGACTGGTTGGGCAAACTCCCATGCACCCTCAAGAACCCTGCCGAGAGTATAGAGCTGGTCCACAGTTCCACGACCAGGACGAAAACCACACTGTTCCTCCTGAATCCGAGGTTTGACTATCCGACGTAGCCTCCTCTCCAGTACACCTGAATAAACCTTACCGGGAAGGCTGAGGAGTGTGATCCCACGATAGTTGGAACACACCCTCCGGTCCCCCTTCTTAAAGAGAGGAACCACCACCCCGGTCTGCCAATCCAGAGGTACCGCCCCCGATGTCCACGCGATGCTGCAAAGTCTTGTCAACCAAGACAGCCCCACAGCATCCAGAGCCTTAAGGAACTCCGGGCGGATCTCGTCCACCCCTGGGGCCTTGCCACCGAGGAGCTTTTTAACTACCTCAGCGACCTCAGCCCCAGAAATAGGAGAGTCCACCACAGATTCCCCAGGCACTGCTTCCTCATAGGAAGACGTGTTGGTGGGATTGAGGAGGTCTTCGAAGTATTCCTTCCACCTATCCACAACATCCGCAGTCGAGGTCAGCAGAACACCATCCGCACCATACGAGGATGTTGATAGTGCACTGCTTCCCCTTCCTGAGGCGGCGGACGGTGGTCCAGAATCGCTTCGAAGTCGTCCGGAAGTCGTTTTCCATGGCTTCCCCGAACTCTTCCCATGTCCGAGTTTTTGCCTCCGTGACCGCTGAAGCTGCACACCGCTTGGCCTGTCGGTACCCGTCCACTGCCTCCGGAGTCCTATGAGCCAAAAGGACCCGATAGGACTCCTTCTTCAGCTTGACGGCATCCCTCACCGCTGGTGTCCACCAAGGGGTTTTGGATTGCCGCCCCGACAGGCACCAACTACCTTGCGGCCACAGCTCCGATCTGCCGCCTCAACAATAGAGGTGCGGAACATGGTCCACTCGGACTCAATGTCCAGCACCTCCCTCGTGACATGTTCAAAGTTCTTCCGGAGGTGGGAATTGAAACTTTGTCTGACAGGAGACTCTGCCAGACGTTCCCAGCAGACCCTCACAATGCGTTTGGGCCTCCCAGGTCTGTCCGGCATCCTCCCCCACCATCGCAGCCAACTCACCACCAGGTGGTGATCGGTGGAAAGCTCTGCCCCTCTCTTCACCCGAGTGTCCATAACATGAGGCCGCAAATCCGATGACACAACTACAAAGTCGATCATGGAACTGCGGCCTAGCGTGTCCTGGTGCCAAGTGCACATATGGACACCCTTATGTTTGAACATGGTGTTTGTTATGGACAAACTGTGACGAGCACAAAAGTCCAATAACAAACCACTTGGGTTCAGATCCGGGCGGCCATTCTTCCCAATCACGCCTCTCCAGGTTTCACTGTCGTTGCCAACGTGAGTGTTGAAGTCTCCCAGTAGGACAAGGGAATCACCCGGGGGAGCACTTTCCAGTACTCCCTCGAGCGTTCCCAAAAAGGGTGGGTACTCTGAACTGCTGTTTGGTGCATAAGCACAAACAAAAGTCAGGACCCGTCCCCCCACCCGAAGGCGGAGGGAGGCTACCCTTTCGTCCACCGGGTTGAACTCCAACGTACAGGCTTTGAGCCGGGGGGAAACAAGAATTGCCACCCCAGCCCGTCGCCTCTCACTGCCGGCAACGCCAGAGTGGAAGAGGGTCCAATCCCTCTCGAGAGAAGTGGTTCCAGAGCCCTTGCTGTGCGTCGAAGTGAGTCCGACTATATCCAGCCGGAATTTCTCGACTTCGCGCACTAGCTCAGGCTCTTCCCCCCCAGTGACGTGACGTTCCACGTCCCAAGAGCTAGCTTCTGTAGCCGAGGATCGGACCGCCAAGTGCCCTGCCTTCGGCTGTCGCCCAGCTCACAATGCACCCGACCTCTATGGCCCCTGCTATGGGTGGTGAGCCCATTGGAGGGGTGACCCACGTTGCCTCTTCGGGCTGTGCCCGGCCGGGCCCCATGGGAACAGGCCCGTCCACCAGGCGCTCGCCATCGTGCCCCACCTCCGGGCCTGGCTCCAGAGGGGGGCCCCGGTGACCCGCGTCCGGGCGAGGGAAATCTGGGTCCATGATGTTTCTTCTTCATAAAGGTCTTCGAACCAAAACTATTATTTTATCTTTGTGAAAACATTGGACACAGTGTGTTGTCAAGCTTATGAGATGCGATGCAAGTGTAAGCCACTGTAACACTATTGTTTTTTTTATTTTTTATAAATGTCTAATGATAATGTCAATGAGGGATTTTTAATCGCTGCTGTGCTGAAATTATAACTAATATTGATACTGTTGTTGATAATATTCATTTTTGTTTCACTACTTTTGGTTTGTTCTGTGTCGTGTTTGTGTCTCCTCTCAATTGCTCTCTTTATTGCAGTTCTGAGTGTTGCTGGGTCAGGTTTGGTTTTGGAATTGGATTGCATTGTTATGGTATTGCTGTGTAGTAGTTTGTTGGATTGATTAAAAAAAAACAATTTAAAACAATAATTAAAAAATAAATTGTTTTAAAAATGAGAATCGATTCTGAATCGCACTGAGAATCGCGATTCATATTCAAATTGATTTTTTTCCACGCCCCTAGTGTTTATGTACTTTTTGTGTTGAGCTCTTTAAAAAATACTTTTCATTGAAGCAAACTCATTTTCCAGTCAGGGTACAGACAAAGGAACACTTATTTCACAAGCGTTTGATATTAAAAACAATAATCAAAAGAAATAAAAATGGAAGAAAACCATGTAAACAAACTGTCAGATTAAAAAATCTTTTATTATCACCCATTTTCCTGAAACCTCTTATCAAAAAATCGCCAAGTAAATGTGCAAGCAATGGCTGCTTTCAGTTATATCGACAACCGCTTATGTCGACGACGACAACCGGTCTGTGGTGCGTCAACATAAACGGGTCCCACTGTAATTTTATTTCGGTTACAGACTTCGGAGGAAATCAACTTTTGACAGGGATGAGATCCATGAGATGAACATGACAAATATTGTAAATATCACAATATCATACCAATTTGTAAGAAACGCCTTCCAAAAAAACATCACATCAAAAAGAACATGTTATTGTCCTCTTTTGGGATCCCACATGGAAAAAGTTTCAAATGCAGATGTGAAAGGGCTGAAGGTGCTTTGCTCTGCTGATGGCTTGCGGCTAACAACGTTGTCGTGGATCGTTAAGCGCACGACGGTAACGTAGTCGTCGATACATCCATGAAGCAAAAAACAAGATAAAATACGAGAATATCAAAATTCCATTTAGGCACGAAAGTGAGAGAGCAGGCCCACTGAGACCACGACTGTCCATCGTTGAAGAAGACCCAGATGGCTGCAATGTCAACAGTGGAAAGATGGGAGGTTGTTCTATCTCGTCGTTCTGTCCAAAAGTCTACCATACTGCACCAATATGCGCTGTCGCATCCTTTGATCCGGTCAACATGGATTTGTACTTTACATGAAAACCTGATGTTTTGATTTTCACACAAACACGTTTACGACCTACTTTAAAACCAGTGGAAAAGGTTTTTGGATTGGCAATACAGGTGGTCTTCGTTTTGTCATCCCGTATTATGACAGTGCCGAGTTATAACTATGCTCTTGCAAATGAATGAAAACTTAATTGTGGTCTATAAATACGAGACTTGCTCGAGAACTACTCAAGTGCATGTGGTGGATGAATGAATGCAGATGTGCAGCGTTTTTTAGGCCAGATTTCAGTCTTTAAAATTACCTACTCATTATAACAGTTTCTCACCAAGTACCACCTAAAGAAACACTTGGCTCTCCAAGTACCACCATAAGAACTAGGGATGTCCGATAATGGGTTTTTTTCCCCGATATTCCGATATTGTCCAACTCTTAATTACCGATTCCAATATCAACCGATACCGATGTATACGGTCGTGGAATTAACACGTTATTATCCATAATTTTGTTGTGATGCCCCGCTGGATGCATTAAACAATGTAACAAGGTTTTACAAAATAAATCAACTCAAGTTATGGAAAAAAATGCCAACATGGCACTGACATATTTATTATTGAAGTCACAAAGTGATTTTTTTTTTTTTGTAAATGCCTCACTACAGCAGCTTGGAATTTGGGACATGCTCTCCCTGAGAGAGCATCAGGAGGTTGAGGTGGACGGGGTTATAGGGTAGCGTGGGGGGGTGTATATTGTAGCGTCCCAGAAGAGTTAGTGCTGCAAGGGGTCCTGGGTATTTGTTCTGCTGTGTTAATGTTGTGTTACAGTGTGGATTGCTGATATAAGCATAATCCCTTACGTGAATTAGATAAATGATTTTATATTTTACGGTAATGTGTTAATAATTTCACACATAAGTCGCTCTAGAGCATAAGTCTCACCCCTGGCCAAACTATGAAAAAAACTGACAGTCTGAAAAATAAGGTATTTACATTGTAGATTGTCACTGAAAGCATCAAAACTATAAATGAACCCACGTGAAGTTATGTACTTATTAACAAAAAAAGGTGAAATAACTGAAAACATCCTTTGTATTCTAGTTTCTTCAAACTAGCCACCCTTCGCTCTGATTACTGCTTTGCAAACTCTTGGCATTCTCTCGATGAGCTTCAAGAGGTTCAAGACTGTTGGAAAACCATTGAAGCTCATTGAGAGAATGCCGAGAGAGTGCAAAGCGGTAATCAGAGCAAAGGGTGGCTATTTTGAAGAAACTAGAATATAAAACATGTTTTTTTTGTTAAGTACATGCTCCACATGTGTTCATTTGTAGTTCTGATGCCTTCAGTGACAATCTACAATATAAATAGTCATGAAAATAAAGAAAATGCATTGAGTGAGAAGGGGTATCCAAACTTTTGGCATGTACTGTATACTGAGCTGCTGCACCGTCTGAGTTTGGTGAAAGTTATTTTCAGATTATAAATCACGTCTGTCACTTGTCTAGTAGAAGCTTGTGGCCATAAACCAAGACGTTTGCCAACTCTGACATTTAAGAGACCGCAACAAAGATGATTAATTATTCATCTACACGGGATGATATAAAAATCTCTTATCAGTCTGCATTTAAGTGAGAGCAGACATTATTCTGTAAGTGATTATTTTATTATGTTCGTAGTATTTGCTTAGTACTTAAAAAATACTGCCATATGATGCTTTGTGTTTTACTAAAGCTGGATCTAAGTAGCACTCAGCTTCTAAAACTTGCAGCTTATCCTCCTTATATTAAAGCTTCCTCCTTATATTAAAGCTAAACAATTTTGTGGATCATTATTAGTCCCAAAGTAGTCTTTGATGTACCTCATGAAGTCTGCAATGATTAGTCACATTCATGTTGTTGAGGTCATTAGCAAACATCGTGTTGCGTCTGTGAAATGAATACGACGTCGTATGCTTAAAATTAAGAAATACGTAACTATTATGTGTTATTATGAACGTGCCTGTTACTACATAATATATATGCTTACAGCAAATATATAAAACGTTGGAGGTCTTATGTTCGTTAGAGCGCTATTTAGGCGTAATAAACCTCCGTTTGCTATTATTTACTATTTAGAATGCATACAAATACGTAACTATTATGTGTTATTATGAACGTGCCTGTTACTATATAATATATATGCTTACGGCATTCATATAAAACGTTGATGGCTGTCTTATGGATGTTTTTTAGAGCGCTTTATAGGCGGAATAGACCTCCAACGTTTGCTATTATTTACTATTTAGAATGCATACAAATATGTAGCTATTGTGTTACTATGAACGTGCCTGTTATTACATGATATATATGCTTACAGCATTTATATGAAACGTTGATGGAGGTCTTATGGATGTTTTTTAGAATCCTTTATAGGTGGGATAGACCTCCGTTTGCTATTTATTATTTAGAATGCATACAAACACATAACTATTATGTGTTATTATGAACGTGCCTGTTGCTACATAATATATATGCTTACAGCATTTACATAAAATGTTGATGGAGGTCTAATGGATGTTTTTGAAGCGCTTTATAGGCGGAATAGACCTCCAACGTTTGCTATTACTAATACAAATACCTAACTATTACTTGTTATTATGAATGTGCCTGTTACTACGTAATATGCTTACAGCATTTATATAAAACATTGGAGGTCTTTGGGTCTTTTTTACAGCACTTTATAGGCGGAATAGACCTCCGTTTGCTATTATTTACTATTTAGAATGCATTAAAATACATAACTATTAAGTGTTATGAACGTGCCTGTTACTACATAATATATATACTTACATTTATATAAAACATTGGAGGTCTTATGTATGTTTTGTAGAGCGCTTTATAGGCGGAATAGACCTCCGTTTGCTATTATTTACTATTTAGAATGCATACAAATATGTAACTAATAATATCAATGTGCCGTTACTCCATAATATATATGCTTACAGCATTTATATAAAACGTTGGGAGGTTGAATGGATGTTTTTTACAGCGCTTTATAGGCGGAATAGACCTCTGTCTGCTATTATTTACTATTTAGAATGCATACAAAAAAAATATTTGTGCTTGTCTCACAATGATTGTGAATGATAGTCAACATTTGAAAAAAAAGGCTTGTATTTGCATAAGTTTAAGGTTTAATGTGAAGCTGTAGTTGGGGATGACAAGTTATGCGTTGACTGAGATAATATATGAAGACAAACCGAGGACCACCTGTACCAACCTTTGTCGAGGCCGTAATTTTAATATGATTACATTTTCTACCGCTTATCCCTCTCGGGCCTTTTGCTAAAATACTCAACATAATTATTGCACATTTTCTCTCAGGCAGAAACTTGTACCAAAATTAAACACAAAAAAACCCTGCATGATGGACACACGACTAAAATGAACCGAATCTATTCCCTTGCTAGTTTGAGTCACTAAGCAAAATATAGTATGTGCTTGGGTTACGATTAAAAGAGTGACACACATTTACATAATGCCTTTGTCGAGTGGCACCATGGCCAAAAAAACCCCCAAAATTTCAACGTCAATTAATGTGACACAATCTTATTTCAATGACGTTGAACATACACAAATAAATATACTTTAATCCGGCATTATGTAAATTACAATAAAGAAGAAGGAAGTGCCCATTATCTGCTCAAGTTGCAGAATGAGACATAAATGGACTTTGGAAAGATGTTCACAAATGCGTGCTACATAAAAACACACAAGACATTTTAGCTGCTCTTTGGTTCAACAA
Source organism: Nerophis ophidion (assembly GCF_033978795.1). NCBI lineage: Eukaryota > Metazoa > Chordata > Actinopteri > Syngnathiformes > Syngnathidae > Nerophis > Nerophis ophidion. The sequence goes on along the minus strand of NC_084611.1, from coordinate 55,434,855 downwards.
AAGATAAAATAAAAATAACAAAGTGCATTTTTGGGATTAGACTCACTGACCAGCAGTGCATTTCTTATTGCACTGTGGCAGACTGGCTGTTAATTATGTGGATAATAATATTAATGATTGTAATGGAAAAAAATAAAAAGGTGCAGTATCTTTTTACATCCACAAGAGTTCTCTGTTGAACGTTTCCAGTCTCAAAATGAAGCTTGTGTCAATTGAAGTGAAAACTTGATTAATTAAAACCATAAATACCATGCTGGGTGTTTACTGCATCTTTAATGTAATCAGTAAAAGGTTTCAAAGTGCACCAATTACTGTCACACAACTGAATCACTTCGTTCCTCGTCATTGTAACTGTGCTATCACATTTAAATTAACATAGAAAAACAACACTTTGCCAAAAAAAAACACAAAAAAAAACTGAACTGTGTTTTTCATAACCCCGTCCAGCAGACAGACATATTACTAAAATAGCAAAGTTCATTAGAAAATATATTTCAGCAGTCTTGAACATCAGCTATGTTTTGGTTAGTTTTTTTAATGCTTTGAAACCCGACTGTAGAAACTGGAACATTGTAATTTCATGTCCAGTTTTGATTGTATTATTAGGATTATTTGAAATGTAAACTTTTACCGAATGGTTAAGATGCAGGTAAACTAAAAGGATAACAATTATGTACCTTTTATTTCAGGATTGCCGTAAATGATTCCCTGTAAGTCCAGGTTTTCCATTTTCTATCGTCCAAAAACCCTATTGGATGTGCAGTGGTACCTTAGGATACCAGTTGAGTTGGTTCTATGACACGGTTTGTACCTCAAAAAACTTGTTGCGATATAGCGCGGCCCATTGAAATAAATTGAAATCCCATCCCCTCCCCCAAAACAGCACCATATTAACAAGTAGAACACCTTTTAAAGAGAAACCTGAACTTTCAAATAATAAATATTGTATGAAAAACCATGCAATAGAACGTAATACAAACAACTACAGTGATTTTAAGAAGTAATGTAGATCATTTATCTTGGAAAGTTTACTTCTGCGGTATCGTTCACTGCTTCTCCATCACCATCAGCAACTGTTCCTTATTTTCATGGATAAATGTCCGCCATTAAGATATCATTTCAACATCTTTGGTTGGCGTTTTCAACTTATTTTGCTTCAGTAAGGTCCAGATTAGCACTGTTAAGCAACAAGCTCGCACATGTTTGCTGAGCATTTATATTTTTCATCCACATCTTTATGTCCAAGCTACTGCTAGCGGGTAAAACCGAGAGGTTTGGTCGGATCTTTCGGGGTTCACTGTGACATTCACAGCATCAACTAGCAGTGCGGAGGCTCGTAACCCAGATTTTTGCTTGCAATCTAAGGTAGAACCATTAAGAGAGAGAGCTCGTATCTCAAAAACTTGTGAGCTTGGATACTCATACCCTGAGGTACCACTGCACGTTGGTACCATAAATAAATTATTTTAATCACATTGTGTGATAAATAAACTAAAAGGGTGCCATTTTCACAGATGTACTAGGTCTTATTTATCAATGCATTAACGTAACAGCAGTTTTATCATATGGAAAAAGAAAAAAGATTCATGTACTGCAATAAAATAACCGGTATAGCTCGGTTGGTAGAGCGGCGGTGCCAGCAACTTGAGAGTTGCAGGTTCGATCCCCGCCTCCGCCATCGTAGACACTGCCGTTGTGTCCTTGGGCAAGACACTTTACCCACCTGCTCCCAGTGCCACCCACACTGATTTAAATGTAAAAATTTGATATTAGGTTTCACTATGTAAAGCGCTTTGAGTCACTAGAGAAAAAGCACTATATAAAATATAATTAACTTCACCTCACATCTGATTCACTGGTATTTGTTGTTGTTTTGCTTTTTAAAATGTACTGGAAACCCAAGTTGAAGGAAACTGTCGCTAAAATGGTCGACTGATCAAGGAGCTTTTACTTTTGTACTTTTAAGCAGTTGTCTGATAACAGATGTCCCAAGAAAGCAGAAATTATTATCTAAAGAAGACATCAACCAAAGATGTTGAAAACAAACAATAATCATGTGTCTTCGCCTCATGGGTGAAAGCTAAAGTGTTGAATCTTTTGAGTCTTGGACCGATTATAGAACTTTCCGTTACTTCCTCTTGGAGCCACTAAAGGGTTCTGAATGATTCTCGGTGGTGTTCATAGTTGTATGGCACATTTACAAGATTTGGTTGATGTTACAGTTTTCTTTCCACCTTGTAGTACTAGTACCTACTGTACTTCCATTTAGGTGATACAAAAGGCACTTATCACTCATCACACCGGTGATGAAACAATAGAAAAACCCTTTGAGAGGCTCCCATTCACACCATGTTTTTGAATTGGAACATCGTGGTCCTCGTCAAATACGTCCAACCCTTCTTTTCTATTTACCTCCCCAATGAAATACGTCAGACTCTTTGTACACTTTTTTTTTTCAGTAAACCAGCATTTAAACTGTCCTCTTTATGAGACAAAAAAACGTCTTTTCAGAGTTGCCGGTTTTCAAGGACGTATTGCTTGTGGATAACGTTCTTGAGGAATGATGCGTCCTGTCATCCCAGAGACATCAAATAGAAAGGTTCTTGGTTAGATGAAGATCAAATGTAGATGGCTTTTATTTTTTCCGTTCAAGGTAGTTCGATGGGACCCAGCCCTTGCGGGGCATCAAGCTATCCTGTACCTGGCAGTACCACCAACCATTGGGGTTTCTCTCCAAGACCTCCAGACTGGTGCCCTCAGCAAATCCCATAGTCTCCTCATCACCACGGTAGTCCGCTATGGACACATACACATCTCTGCCAAGGTTATTTTGGATCAGCTGGCTCTTCTCTATGGGTTTGGGACGAACTGCAGACATTGGGATACCGTTGCGCTGGCTAAATCTGCCTAGGGAATCCTGTGCATTGCTTGAGCCGAATCCACTCACTGAGGAACCCAGGTTGGAGCGCTCGGCGGGTCTTGCCTGACTTTCCACCACCACATGCGGTCGCACCGTGCTGAAGGAGGCATTTCGGCGAACGCCAAGTGTGGCAGAACCAGAGCCGTAGTGATCACTTCTGCCAAGTGACTCATTTCGTCTTAGAGAGCCAGTCATGTAATGTGTATCTTTAGCTGGCTGTGTCGAGGTCACAAATACAGACTGAGGCCTAACTGCTACTTGACGTACACCATTCCTCATCCGCACGCCCCCGTTAACAATCCCCGACGGCTTTGAGAAGCCACCAGGAGGCTTGGAAGGAATAGGCGGAGTGTTCCTCCTCAATCCTTGATGCTGCTGGGTCAGACCTTGAATATTGATGTTATTTCGAGCCATAACTTGCTTTTCATTTTTCTCAAGGCTATTGGACTTTCTTTTGCCACTAGTACCCGATTCAAGCCTTGCAGTAGCCACCACTCTCTTAACAGGCTCCAGAAAGTATGAGGGAGCCCAACCTTCCTCAGAGCCCCAGCGCATATACCACCAGCCGCTTTCTTGTTTCTCCAGAACTTCAACTTCCACTCCAGCTGAAAAGCTGATCTCAGACTCTTGTACCTTCTTGTAGGCATCCAGGGAGCGGTACAAACATGAACCCTTTTGGTCAGATTCTCCATGGACTTCTTTTGGGTATACAGACGAAAGATCCGATGTAGTGCGCAAAGTCATTGATTCCTCGGATGGAATAACAGAGGCAATTTCAGAATCTCCACCTCGAGAAGGCTTGGGGCCATGTCGCAACTGACCTGTGGGTCTCAGCTGCCGTCTCAAGGAGCTGATGTCCATCCTTTCGGTTCTCTGAGGCTCTGATTTAGTCAGGAGAGGTTTAGGTCTGACAGAAGGCTTTGGTCTTGTAGAAGGGCTTTGTCCTATTCTCTGCTCCACATCCCGGCTGAGGCTTGTGCCTTTTGATTCATCTGATGAGGAGTGTGGACTGTTCTCCCGAGAGCGTCGGTTGATGTCTGTGCGTCTATCAAGAGTCTGGCTTCTCCTATTTATCTCTGGGGTTACGATTTTAGAAAGTCGACCAGGCAACGGTGAAGATCCAGAAAGTTTGCGAGGTACTGTAGAGGAATGGTAGCTTCTTGGAGAGTTGGGTTCACTGGACACTTTGGCTGTCCTTCCTTCAGTGCCACTAGTAGGTCGACAAACGTCATTCTCGTAGATGCATTCCTTTTTAGCAACTTTTTGGTCAGATCTAAGTGAGGCCCTTTGATGGCTGAAAATCGGCAATTCTTTGCACACAGGAGGGGAGGCTTTATTTGAGGGTGGGGAAAACTTGTTGCCGACTGCACTGCTGAACTTCACATTCAAGGAGCGTTCATCTTTGAGAGAATCAGTGTCGGATTCACCATCATATCCAACCGCAGGTACATCATATTCAGGTTCCTCGTACACAGAGTCTGACACTTTCAGAGTGCAGGTGGTAGGAGGAGGACTTTTTTCGGAATCATGCTTTTTCACAGGCGGGGCGGGGGGTGGAACCTTGGGTCGGGTTAGGGTGCTGGTTCGACGGCTGATGTTGGGTTTCTTGCGTTTGTCGATGTAGGAGCAAGGGGCCCAGCCTTCCATTTCGCCAATTTGCACATACCACCAACCCCCAGGGTTCTTCTCTATCACCTACACAACAAGGAAAATATTTTTTTAAGGTGTGCAATTCATCGCTTGTTTTTTCCATCATCTGCGGTGATATTGTGACATATTAGAATCTTAAAGGACGCAGTAAACTCACTCTCCAAGCGTCCCAGGAAAGGACCTAAAATTTCCTTTGAAAACGATACATTAGTAACAACTCGTGTTTAAAATCACAGTAACTAGTACCTTGAAACCTTTTGTTGACATTGATAACATTGTTATTGTTTATAATTTGTCAATAATAGTTGATGACGTCATCGCTCTTGTTTTTCGGGACTCAAATGAATGCATGCGGTTCAGAGTAACCAGTGATTGCTGGGCAGCAGGGAGAGAGAACTGGTTCCTTCCACTTCAAAAAAGGAACAACAATCTTGCTCAAATTACAAAGTGAGCTTGGACTTTCATGGCAGATCTGTGATGCTGGGGCATTTAAAGCTTAGTCATGTCGGACGATGCGGTCTCTGATCGTCTTGGTAAAATATAATTAGCTTGTTTGTTAGCTAACTAACAACAGAGAGATGGAATTTTGCAAAAAAAAAATATTTAACTATCATTTTGGCCAAAGTCCGAGTGTGCATCCTTGTAAACACATCACAGAATAATCCTCTTCCTGAAAAAGCTACAGTTTGGTTGTTCTGTCATTCATGTTAATTGCCATTTTGACCGGCTATTGTTTACATAAAAATGTGATTCTTTTGTTTTTACAAGTATCAATCACATCGAGACGACCATGAGTGCTCTCAACTCCGACACCAGAGAAGATGACCCCTGTGCACAGAAGGATGAAGAAAATCCTGCTTTTCGGTAGGCTGCTTTTTATTACATTTCTGAATAAACACAATTACCTGTGTAAGTATTTCATGTCTCAATGTGTACACATGCAGCTAATAGACATATACTTACCATATATGTGCAAAATAAAATTATTCTCAAAATTGCGGCTTATATCAAGGTCTATAGTGTTTTTAGGCTCTCTTGGTTGCTTTGTTGGGTCTGCTCCCCTCACTCCAGCAGACAATGATGTAGACACCACAGAGGCCATCACATTCTATATGTTTTTTTTTGTTTTTTTTTACTTTTGTGGCTGTGTTTAGAAGTGGCTGGTTCCATCAGCCCTGCTCTTTTAATGTCCTTTGTGTTCCTTGATATTTGTGTCTTACACACGTATGTGTGCTATGGCCATACTTGCCAACCTGGAGACTTCTGAATTCGGGAGATGGGGGGGTCGGGTTTCGGATGTATATTGTAGCGTCCCGGAAGAGTTAGTGCTGCTAGGGTTTCTGGGTTTATGTTCTGTTGTGTTTATGTTGTGTTACGGTGCAGATGTTCTCTCGAAATGTGTTTGTCATTCTTGTTTGGTGTGGGTTCACAGTGTGGCGTATATTTGTAACAGTGTTAAAGTTGTTTATACTGGCACCCTCAGTGTGACCTGTATGGCTGTTGACCAAGTATGCTTGGCATTCTCATGTGTGTGTGTAAAGGCCGCATGTATTATGTGACTGTGCCGGCACGCTGTTTGTATGGAGGAAAAGTGGGCATGACGACAGTTAGTAGAGGATACTAAAGGCACTGCCTTTAAGGCACGCCCCAAATATTGTTGTCCGGGTGGAAGTCGGGAGAAATTCGGAAGAATGGTTGCTACGGGAGATTTTCGGGAGGGGCACTGAGTCTCCCGGGAAAAATCGGGAGGGTTGGCAAGTATGGCTATGAGTTTTTTTTGTTTTTTTTTCTTGGTCTTAGTCTGGACCCCCTCTCCAGGGGCCAAGGCTTAGACTGTTTTTTTTTTGTTGTTTTTTTTTATAGTGTTCACCTGTTTCTCACCTTTTTTGTAAGGGGCGCCGGGAAGTTCGCGGACCCGTCAGCGAACCTTTTCTGTCTCCTTGTAATGTTTGTCTGCTCTTCAATGGGATTGTCCCGAAAATCTTAATTTTCCCTCAGGGATTATTAAAGTATTTCTGATTCTGATACCGATTATAGTCTGAAAATTGCAGTAGTCATCTTTACTGTCAACACAGGTTTAACAATCTCAAGCTTACTTTAAAAATTGATGGCTGAATTACAGCAATTTAACAGATTTGATTTGTCATTTAATCGTTGAAATATGGTCAATAGTTGCAGCTCTACTTAGACGTATTACAGTTTCACTAATTTCCCTCAAAGTTTCTATCAATCAAACCTTTTTCCAGCATTGATTGGTGGTCCTTAAAAGTAGAGTGTATGTTCGTCGCAATAGACTAAGGGCCCCCTTGATATTCCGTGAGCCCTGGTTGTAAGTGAAAGCAATGCAATGACGGTGTCTTACGTCAGCCTTTTGTCCTCCATGAAAGCTGATGCCATCAGAAATGGAAGACTGGAAATCTGCAATGGTGTAATACTCCGCTTCCACAGCAGGGGGCTCTGGTGGTTTAGGTAACTGGAACCCCTACAAGGAAAATAATGGCAATGTTGGCTGACTTCATAACTGTATTATACAGTTTTTGAATGACAGTGAATGGCAATTTGAAGACTAAAACAAAAATATGTTTCCTTGCTTGTTTTATATGAATTCATTGAAGAAATAAAGTAATGACAAGTGAGTTGAAACCCTATAAAAGTTAAAGTACCAATGATTGTCACACTACAAACTAGGTGGGGTGAAAGTTGTCCTATTCATTTTGACCCATCCCCTTGTTCACCCCCTGGGAGGTGAGGGGAGCAGTGAGCAGCAGCAGTGGCCGCGCCCGGGAATAATTTTGGTGAATTAACCCCCAATTCCAACCCTTGATGCTGAGTGTCAAGCAGGGAGTTAATGGGTCCCTTTCGTATAGTCTTTGGTATGACTCGGCCGGGGTTTGAACTCACAACCTACCGTTCTCAGGGCAGACACTCTTAACCACAAGGCCTAATATTTGGTTACATGTCCCTTGGCAAGAGTCACTGCAATAAGGTGCTTTTGGTAGCCATCCACAAACTTCTGGCAAGCTTCAGTTGAATGTGTTGGTTTTCTGACATGGACTTTTTTCCTCAGCATTGTCTACAGGACTCTGGGAACGCCATTCTAGAACCCTAATTTTAGCCTGATTTAGCCATTCCTTTTCTACTTTTGACGTGTGTTTGGGGTCATTGTCCAGTTGGAACACCCAACTGCACCCAAGACCCAAACTCCGGGCTGATGATTTTAGATTGTCCGGAAGAATTTGGAGGTAATCCTTCTTTTTCATTGTCCCATTTACTCTCTGTAAAGCACCAGTTCCATTGGCAGCAAAACAGGACCAGATCATAATACGACCACCACCATGCTTGACGGTTTGGCTTGGTGTTCCTGGAATTAAAGGCCTCACCTTTTCTCCTCCAAACATATTGCTGGGTATTGTGGCCGAACAGCTAACTTTTTGTTTCATCTGACCACAAAACTTTACTCCAGAAGGTCTTATCTTTGTCCATGTAATGTCACATTTTCAGTAGATCCATAATAAAATCATACAAGAACCAAACTTCATGTTTTTTTTGTGACCAAGAAGTATGTGCTCCAATCACTATCACAAAACTTCCGGGCTGATGATTTTAGGTTGTCCTGGAGAATTTGGAGGTAATCCTCATGTTTTTCATTGTCCCTACCGATTTCAGGACGGACACTCTAACTGCAAGGCCACTGAACAGGCATTAGAATTGTTAAATGGTTTTGAAAATTACAATTCAAAGGCAAAAAATTTAATTTTGGAAATTTGCTACCTCCTTCACAGGAAGCTATATCCTGGAATGTTTCGTATATTTACGTCCCTTCATTGAGTCTAATGAGTCAATCCCAGGGCTGGTAAAAGTCTGTATCCTAAAACGGGTCAGTAGCAGTTTGTGTACGTTAAAACAGTGGTTCTCAAACTTTTTCCACCCTAGAAACCACTTGGCTCTCGAAGTTCCACATTAATAACCAACATTAAAATACAGTAACATAGGACTAAGTATTCTTCACAAACAAGGCAGGTTTTATTTAATATTTTTGGCCACTTTAACGTTACACACATTGCACAAACATCATCAACGATGGCACTCCATATACAGTACATATATACATACGTCTTTGGCATACTACTCGATGGAGTACGCGTACACAGTGCGAGAATCACTGCGTTAATTAAATAAAACGAGAGTTGTCGGTGAGAAATTGATTGTGAAAAGTCTTACCAAATTGTTCTCTCTTCTTGGAGGAGGTTTTTGTCTCAGATTTGGAGACCCTGATAAATGAACAAAACATCAATGTCAATAATTAGAATCAACGACGCAACATTAGTATTTTCTTAGTATGAGAGCAGAATGGTAAAAAATACCCTACATATTTTATATTCCCACATCTTTTTGAGTCATAGCACCATTGCAATTAAAAATATATCAAAGTGGCTCCAGTATTTTTTTTTTTTATTGACTATTAGGTACCATATTGACTTTTAAGAACCAATAAGGACGAGATTTTTAAAGACTATACTCAATTATCAAGATGTATAGTAGGGCTGGGCGATATGGCCTTTCTTAAACGATATATATCTCGATATTCTGCCTTAGCCTTGAACGCTTAATGCATATAATCACAGCAGTATGATGATTCTACGTGTCTACATTAAAACATTCTTGTTCATACTGCATTAATAAATGCTCATTTTAAACTTTCATGCAGAGAGGGAAATCACAACTAAGTCAATTGACCAAAACTGTATTTATTCAACAGTTATTAAGCAGTGGCACAAACATTCATGTCATTTCCAAAACAGAAAGTGCAAGATTGTCAGAGACATTTTAAAACAAGCTATTAGTTCACTTTTGTGCATGATGTCACTAAGATGAGATCAAAACAACACTAAATTTAAGTGCACTTTTTGTACAGAATGCCACGAAAATAGTTTAAAACAAATAAAGTGCACTTTTGGCATTATATCACACAAGATATTTCAATAACTGTCAAATAAAAATGAGCTGCGTAACAGAAAATCAAATAGTGTATGTCCTTCGCTATGTGGTAGGTTACTCCGGACGTTATCTCCTTCTGTTGTTGATATTCTTTTCATACGGTGTTGATCTGGAAATGTTTGCCTGGGCATTTTGTTAGTGTGGCACCAAACGGAGATGTTGACATGCAGAGTTTCAAGCAGTCTTCATTCTCTAGCGGGTGACTTTTCAAATGACGCTACATGTTACCAGTAATGCTACTTTTTGTAGCAACGCATTTGCCCCACACCCGACAAATTAAGAGTTGTCAGTTCGACATATTCCCACTTTAAGCCAAACCACCGCCAGACGATGGACCCCCTGCGGTTTTTCTTGGGAATTAATTATTCCTTCATTTGTTACTAGATTCACACTTTTTACCACTCGCACCACAGATAATGTTACCCATTCTGCTACCTCTCTGCTCCGCGAGGGCGTATACGTTTGTGAAGTATGTAAGAAGGTGCGCTTGCTGTCTGTGAGAAGGAGAGACAAGAAAGAGTGGGAAGAGCCTGTAGTGTAATCCCCGCAGCTAAAATCAACTGCGTTTTTTTTTGATCGAGTGAAAACGTATACTTGAATATCCCAATATAGGTTTTTTCTATATCGCACAGAGACAAACCTGCGATATATAAAGTATATCAATATATCACACAGCCCTAGTGTATAGTCTGACAAAACTCAAGCTCTTGTAAATTAGATTTTTCTGCTGTAGATTGACATGGATTTTATTGCGATAAAATAATTATGTTGCAATACATATTTGAAAGTGTACAGATCCGCACATTCAATGCACATTGAAAAAAACTGAGCGGAAGATGCCTTTAGACTAGAGAAGAATTTGGTTTCCATCCATCCATTTTCTACCGCTTGTCCCTTTTTTGGGATCGCGGGGGGTGCTGTAGCCTATCTCAGCTGCATTCGGGCGGAAGGTTTATTAATTTATGCTGGGCGATATATTGAATATACTCGAGATATCGCGGGTTTGTATCAGTGCGATATAGAAAATGACAATATCGTGATATTCCGAGTATACGTTCTCACGCAGTTACTTTTAGCTGCGGGCATTACACTACAGGCTCTTCTCAGTCTTTCTTGTCTCTCCTTCTCACAGAGATAAAAGAAGCGCAGCTTCTTACATACGTCACATACTGTCGCCTCATACCTCACGGAGCAGAGAGGTAGCAGCATGGGTAACGTTAGCTGTGACTCTAGCGGAGCGGTGCGAGTAGTAATATGAGAGAAAGAAGGTGCGAATCTGGTAACAAATGAAGGAAGGAGTTAATTCATAAAAAAATCAGCTCAGGGTCCATCGTTGGGCGGTGGTTTGGCTTCAAGCGGGAGGATGTCGAACAAATATGCGGCAAACGCGGTGTTAAAAAAAGTAGCACCTACTGCTAATGTGTAGCATCATTTTAAAAGTCACCCGCTAGAGAATGAAGAGTGCTTGAAACTCTACATGTCAACATTTCCGTACGGTACCACACCCACAAAATGCCGAAGCAACCATTTCGAGATGAACATCATATGAAAAATTACTCAACAAAATAAGTTAATAACGTCCGCAGGAACCTACCACATAGCGAAGGACATACACTATTTGATTTCCTATTATGCAGCTCATTTTATTTGACACTTATTGAAATATCTTGTGTGACATCATGCACAAAAGTGCACTTTATTTGTTTTAAATTATTGTAGTGGCGTTTTGTACAAAAAGTGCACTTTAATTTAGTGTTGTTTTGATGTGTTATCTTAGTGACATCATGCACAAAACCAAAAGTGCTAATAGCTTGTTTTAAAATGTCTCAGACAATCTTGCACGTTCTGTTTTGAAATTAAATGAATGTTTGTGCTACTGCTTAATAACTGTTTAATAAATACAGTTTTGGTAAATTGACTTAATTGTGGTTTCTCTCTCTGCATGAAAGTTTAAAATGAGCATATATTAATGCAGTATAAAGAAGAATGTTTTAATGTAGACACATAGAATCATCATACTGCTGTGATTATATGTGCCAAGTGTTCATTCAATGCTAAGGCAAAATATCGAGATATAAATCGTGTATCGTGACTTGGCCTAAAAATATCGAGATATTATTCAAAGGCCATATCGCTCTGCCCTAATTTGTACTGAATTTTGCCAACAGAGTTAGAACGTCCATTTGAAAACTTTGATTTATTGATCAAATATAAGTAATTTATTATACATTCTTGTCACACTATTTTTATTCAATTTTTTCATTGAAACTGGAAACACTCGTCGGTCATGCATTTTCAAATATGTAATTTAGAATAAACTAAATCTTATGAATAAATCATTTTACAGGAGGCGCACCATTAGTGGTTGAGTCACGGAGGACAAAGACAAAAGTAGTCTGTAAGGAATAATAGATCAGAACTGCAGCCATACGCTAGTAAAGGCAGGTAGAAATCTGTGTGGATGATGTATTTATTGATTGCTAGTACATTTTATTTTTTATTAGAAGCTTAACATACATGACTTCCAATTGACTGTAATTCAGTTCAAGTAAATATAACCTGCTGTAACAATTTGCAAATGAAATCTGCTGTATGTCACGGTTACAATAGGAGGATGCACGGATGGCGCTAGGGTTCAATCGTTGTCGTCCGTACAAAACTTCAGGATACATACATGGAAGTGGAAAATGGACAACGCCATGGCGCAGTGGTTTATGGTCTCACTCGCCTGTTGAAGGTTTGCGGCACAGTGGCCATTGCATACATTTTTTAATCCTTCCGTACAGGGAGATCTCTGCTGTGAGTTTTATGTACGTGGACTCAGACTCGAAAAATGAAAGCCAATCAAAGCCAATTTTCTTTTATTTATTTTAATTTTATTTTTTTTAAATAGATCTGCAAAGACAAGATGTATTACAGATTCTGGCTTTTGAACTTTGCGCCGATAAGATTGTTCTTTTCCTTTTTGGTCCGCAGGACACGACATCCACAGTTTTCAAAAACAATTGGAAATGTGGACTCGTCAGACCACAAAACACTTTTCCACTTAGTATCAGTCCATCTTAGATGAGCTTGGGCCTTGCAAAGTTGTCGGCGTTTCTGGGTGTTGTTGATAAGAGGCTTTGGCTTTGCATAGTAGAGTTCTAACTTGCACTTACAGATGTAGCGACAAAAGTGGTGACCCTCGCCCCGTCCTTGTTTGTGAATGACAGAGCATTTCATGGAAGCTGTTTTTATACCCAATCAAGGCACCCACCTGTTCCCAATTGGCCTGTTCACCTGGGGATGTTCCAAATAAGTGTTTGATGAGCATTCCTAAAGTTTCTTAATCTTTTTTGCCACTTGTGCCGGCTTTTCTGAAACATGTTGCAGGCATCAAATTCCAAATGAGCTAATGTTTGCAAAAAATAACAGTTTTCCAGTGCGAACATTAAATATCTTGTCTTTCCAGTCCATTCAATTGAATCTAACTTGAAAAGGCTTTTCAAACCATTGTATTTTGTTTTTATTTACGATTTACACAACGTGCCAACTTCCCTGGTTTTGGGGTTTGTCAATCGTCGATATAAATTTTGTAGTCTTCATACTTTGTTTTGATCAAACAATTGTATGTAATAAAATAAAATATGGAAGTAATTTAAATATTGTTTGGATATAGTTACACTGTCCATAGCACTTATCATAAATACATACTATATATACACATTTCTCCCTGATGTCTCTCTGATGATAGGTATGGGAATTGGCATCATAAAACCCAGATGAGAACACCACAAATTATAAGGATTTTCCCCCCGAAAGGTCAAGACCACCTGCAGTTTATCCATAGCGTCAAAAGCCAAAAACAAACTACTATCGTTTAACACCGTCCAACAAGACCAGAAAGACTCACCAATCTCAACTCTCTGTGGCGCGACTCTGGCAACAGCTGGCGACCCGGCTTCGCCCCTCGATTTGGCTTCCATCCGGGCAGTGCTGGCCGCTATCCCCAGACACGGGCTGTTGGTATCGCGGCCCGCGCTTAGCCTCCTTCCCGTCTCAGCATTAATCTCTGAGCTAAAGGGCATAGGCAGGCTGATCTCGCTCTTGCAGATGTGGCGTTCCGGCGTGACGCTCCCTTCTCCGTCTGTCTGGATGTCCTTCTCGCTGACGGACTTCTTTTGCAAAAGATTACTTATCTCCATGATGTTGCCAATGATCTCCACGGGGCCAGACAGGGTCTTCTTGCGAGGACTGAAGTCTTCTTTCAGCTTCTTCAAATAGGAGGCAGGGGCCCACCCCTCGCTCCCTAAATATCTGAGTACAGAAAGATACCTTTAGTACGAAGGTAAGAAAAAAGCACTATTGAACAAACCAGTTTTGTAAATTGTCCCAATACCAATGTTTTGGTACCAGTACCAAAATTATTTTGAGACTTTGATACTTTTCTAAATAAGGGGGACCATAAAAAAAATGCAATTATTGGCTTTATTTTAACATATTTATCTCAGGGTACATTAAACATGTTTACTACTGCAAGTTTGTCCTTAAATAAAATACTGAACATACAAGACAACTTGCCTTTTATTAGTAAGTAAACAAAGAAAGGCTCCTAATTTAATCTGCTGACATATGCAGTAACATATTGTGTCTATGTTGTCAAAATTATTTAGGACAAGTGGTAGAAAATTAATTATTAATCTACTTATTCATTTAATGTAAAAATCTGCTTACTTTCTATTTTAACATGTTCTATCTACACTTCTGTTAAAATGTAAGAATCACTTTTTCTTCTGTTTTTTGATCATTTACATTAGTTTTGGATGATACCACAAATTTGGGGATCAATCCAATACCAAGTTGTTACAGGATCATACATTGGTCATATTCAAAGTCCTCATATGTCCAGGAACATGTATCCTGAGTTTATAAACATAATATAAATTAACAAAAAATTAAAATAGATGTTGTGATAGCAAAAATATTGATGTAACTAGTAGTATCAACTAGATATGCGTACTATAGTTATTATTATTACAGTGGATGTTCGATGTGTATGTTATGGGACATTCACCCTCCGCTGTTGCCATTTCTAATATAAAGTAATGTAAAGTTCTTACTTATATTATCTGTCAGTAAACTTGCCATGAAAGCACTAAAACATACCAGTGTAGTGAGTTTACATTATGCACCTAAGGAACTTAAGTTATTAGAGTTCCGGTCGGACGGTTTTTCACGGGACACATTTCCGGTGTTGTTTTTTTCCGGATGAGGAGATGCTGCTCCATTATTGATTAACGGAAAGTCTGAATGTCATTAAAACAGTTATCTCCATCTTTTGACACTTCTTCCACTCCCGTCCTTGCACGCTACGCCGCTACAGCAAAGATGACGGGAGACACGTAAATTAGATCGCCCACAAAACGGCGCATCCGGAAGAGACTGTCAGAAAGCGTCTCGAAGATGATCTGTGAAACTAATCTATGCAACATTTTTACCAAAGAACCACCATTACATGTTATGTCGACAAGCAAGTGTTTTACATTTAGAAAAAAATAATATGACCCCTTTAATGCGCTCTATAATCCGGTGCAACATATATATGAAAAAAGATCAAAAATAGACCATTCATCAATAAGCCGGTGTGCCCTATGGTCCGAAAAGATTGTTTTAAGACCATGATAATAAAAATTAAGATCATTTCACATCCACACCGACAGACATTTATTTCTCTTTTGCATTATAAAACAAACATTTTAAACAGCAGCTTCTCTATTGTAAACTACACCACCTGGCTATCATTATGGGGATCATCAGTCTTGGAAGATGTTCTTTCAGCTGTTCATTTTGTAGAATGTGTTTGATTGATTGAGAGTTTATATTAGTAGATTGCACAGTACAGTACATATTCCGTACAATTGACCACTAAATGGTAACACCCGAATACGTTTTTCAACTTGTTTAAGTCAGGGTCCACGTTAATCAATTCATGGTATAAATACAGCAGATAACATCTAAAACTATAGTCATTTCACATGGCAACGTTCTGGCTTTAAGAAACACTAAAAGAAGACAAGAAAATAAATTGTGGTAGTAACGGTTTCAATTTTCTATCAAACAGAGTAAAAATATTATTGAATCACTTAATTCTGAGAAAGAAATGATGGAAAAACACTACAACACAACAGCAGTACTTTGTTGCATCACCTCTAGCCTTAATAACGTATTGCAGTCTCGAGGCATGGACCTCGCCGGTGACAAACACAGCTCATCTATCTTGCCCCAACTTCCTCTGAATGCTGTTGCCAGATCAGCTTTGCAGGTTAGAGTCTTGTCCATCCATCCATCCATTTTCTACCGCTTATTCCCTTTTGGGGTCGCGGGGGGCGCTGGCGCCTATCTCAGCTGCAATCGGGCGGAAGGCGGGGTACACCCTGGACAAGTTGCCACCTCATCGCAGGGCCAACACAGATAGACAGACAACATTCACACTCACATTCACACACTAGGGCCAATTTAGTGTTGCCAATTAACCTATCCCCAGGTGCATGTCTTTGGAGGTGGGAGGAAGCCGGAGTACCCGGAGGGAACCCACGCATTCACGGGGAGAACATGCAAACTCCACACAGAAAGATCCCGAGCCTGGATTTGAACCCAGGACTGCAGGAACTTCGTATTGTGAGGCAGACGCACTAACCCCTCTGACACCGTGAAGCCCTAGAGTCTTGTCATTTTCTTCAATTTACACCACATATTTTCAATTGGATAGAGCTCTGGACTATTATATTATCTGGCCCTTATATTGACCATCTGTATCCTTCTTTGAGGGAAGTTTGTACTGTTTTTGCTCTACGGCAAGATGCATTATCATCTTGAAAATGTCATCATCCCCAACATCCTTTCGATCGATGGCCAAAAAGTCAATGTAAACATGTGCATTTATTGAACATGTTATCTCCCCAGTGCCATTACCATATCATCAATAATGACTGTAGCAATTTGAATGTTTTCTTCAGGCAGTCGTCTTCATAAATCTCATTGGAGCAGCATTAAAAAAGCTCAGGCATTATCACCTTGCGATTAATCACTGAATCCGACTTTCATACAGTCATCCATAGTCCACAAATGCTTTTCCCTAGCCCATCGTAACGTTTTTTTTCTCTGCGTTAATAACGACTTTTGTTTAGCTTTTCTGTGTTCAAACCCTCATGTCCTCTAAGCGGTTTCTTACAGTTGGATTGCAGACGATGACTCCGGTTTCCGGCCATTTGTTCTTCGTTTTTTTTTGCTGCGCATTTTCGCTTTTCAAGACTTGTTGCTTTAAGTTTTCCGTCTTGACGCTTTGAGGTTTTTCTTGGTCTACCAAAATGCTTTCCTTATACAACCTTCCCTTGTTGTTTGTACTTGGATTTTGACACAGCTGACTGAACAAACGTCTTCTGCAACATTGTGTGATGTTTTACATTCTTGAAGAAATTTGATAATTCTGAAATCTCTCGTGTTGGAGTCATGATTCATGTTAATCCACCTGGTACAACTACTTTCTAAAGTGTGAACACTACTTCTTAACTGCACACTTATGAACATAGGGTAATGGCAATATACACAGGGATTTCATATTTCATTTCTTGTATTTGAGTGATTCCATTTTTACTTTGCTTTATCTAAAAATTAAACCAATGCTGACTACCACAATTTATATTTTTGATTTATGTTAGTGTTTCTTAAAGTCAGAAAGTTGCCATTTCTATATACAGTCGTGGTCAAACGTTTACATTCACTTGTAAAGAGCATAATATTATGGCTATCTTGAGTTTCCAATCATTTCTACAAGTCTTATTTTTTTGTGATAGAGTAATTGGAGCACATACTGTACATGTTGGTCACAAAAAAACATTCATGAAGTTTGGTTCTTTTATGAATTTATTATGGGTCTACTGAAAATGGCTTGGTGATATGGACCAAAACTCATATCCCAATATACTTTGGCCCATAAACATAACTAAATATCTCCACCATGCCTTGATTAACATTTTTTTTAAATGACAGGGATCCCAAATACACAAAATCAGGTGCCGACAAGTAAGAAAAGTAGGTTTTGTATAATAGGATCCGGACTTAAGAGGCGGTTTGAGATAAGAAAAAACAAAAAGCCTTGAACATAATATAAGTCAAATGTAATCTCTGATTACATTACAAGAACAGAAAGTGAAATAAAGTGCCCTGTTTTAAGAGGACATGTTTAAGGTCAACATTAACATGATAATAATAATAATAGACCGTTAATAATAAACATTACCGTATTTTTCGGACCATAGGGCGCACCTGATTATAAGGCGCACTGCCGATAATGGTCTATTTTTTAACTTTATTCATATATGGGGCGCATTAAAAGAGTCATATTATTGTCATTTTTTTCTAAATGTAAAACACCTCCTTGTGCTCTACATAACATATAATGGTGGTTGTTTGGTCAAAATGTTGCATCGATGATGCTTTACAGATCATCTTCAAGCCGCTTTCTGAAGCTTCCGGATGCGTCGTTTTGTGGGCGGTCTTATTTACGTGGCTCACCTTCGACAATGTCTTCTCCCCGTCATCTTTGTTGTAGCGGTGTAGCGTGCAAGGATGGAAGTGGAAGAAGTGTCAAAAGATGGCGCTAATTGTTTTAATGACATTCAGACTTTACTTCAATCAATAACGGAGCAGCATCTCCTCATCTGGAAACAACAACAAGGCCAGAAATGTGTCCCGTGAAAAACCGTCCGACTGGAACTCTCTAATAACTAAAGTTACTTGGGTGAACCTCAATGAAAAGTAAAAACAAAGGACTAGATTTCCCTCGCCCGGACGCGGGTCACCGGGGCCCCCCTCTGGAGCCAGGCCCGGAGGTAAGGCACGATGGCGAGCGCCTGGTGGCCGGGCCTGTACCCATGGGGCCCGGCCGGGCACAGCCCGAAGAGGCAACGTGGGTCCCCCCTCCAATGGGCTCACCACCCATAGCAGGGGCCATTGAGGTCGGGTGCAATGTGAGCTGGGCGGCAGCCGAAGGCAGGGCACTTGGCGGTCCGATCCTCGGCTACATAAGCTCGCTCTTGGGACGTGGAACGTCACCTCACTGGGGGGAAAGGAGCCTGAGCTAGTGCGCGAAGTAGAGAAATTCCGGCTGGATGTAGTCGGACTCACTTCGACATACAGCAAGGGTTCTGGAACCACTTCTTTTGAAAGGGGCTGGACTCTCTTTCACTCTGGCGTGGCCGGCAGTGGGATGAATGAATGATTGGTGGTGGTCGGAGGGGCCGTAGGCGCAAACTGGCAGCCACGCTTCCGTCAGTCTACCCCAGGGCAACTGTGGCTACTGATGTAGCTTACCACCACCAGGTGTGAATGAATGATGGGTTCCCACTGCGCTATGAGCGCTTTGAGTATCTAACAATAGAAAAGCGCAATATAAATTTAATCCATTATTATTACTATTATTATGAAGTCACTTTCATGGCCAGTTTACCGAAAGATATAAGTAAGAACTTTACACTACTTTATATTAGAAATGGCAACAGCGGAGGATGAATGTCCCGTAACAAGAAGATAGAGAAAAAGAAGCTTATGGAATACGGAGTCACCACAGACTATAAAGACGGACGCGCGCAATTTTTCAGGATTTATGCAGATCCCAAATACAGATCAGCAGGCACTCGAAGGTAAGAAAAGTTGCTTTTGCATAATATTGCAAAACAAAATGGCAGATAATATGTCTTAGCTATAAACACACCAAATAAAATAGCTTTGAGGTGGGTAAGCTCAACCAAACGTATTTCTTACATTATATGCACCGGGTGAAGCCTAAAATACCACAACGGAGACCCTGGACTGTTGGATAACTTAAGCTCTACATTAATGAAGAATGGGAAAGAATTCCACCTGAAAATCTTCAAAAATTGGTCTCCTCGGTTCCCAAACGTTTACTGAGTGTTGTTAAAGGAAAGGCCATGTAACACAGTGGTAAAAATGCCCCCGTGCCAAAAAAATTATTAAATATCTCATCTTTGCAGTCTATTTAATTGAATAAAGGTTAAAAAGTATTTGCAAAGCATTGTAGTCTGTTTTTATTTACCATTTACACAACGTGCCAACTTCACTGGTTTTGGGGTGTGAATGACTCGGGTGTTCATTTAGGTATTCCAACTTGTACTAAACGTCAACTCACATCACAGTCTTAACAACAGACTGAGGACATCCTGTGTTTACAATTCAAATAAATTGGTGGGATCTACAAGGCTGTATAATATTTTGACATTTTCACACACGCATTGCAGACTCATATAAGGCGGGTGTCACTCACCTGATGTACCACCAGCCTTCCAGATTCTTCTGGATCACCTCCACTGTGACCCCTTTTTCGAAGCTGACCTCATCCTTCCCTTGGCTGCTGTACGGCTGCACCGTTACGTATTTCTCCTCTGCAGGTGTTTAGGGAAGAAGAAACAGAGAAACACATTAAGTCAAATGTTTATTTCAGAGAATTGGGTTGGTTTATCTTTTAATTGCATGCAAAATATCACGTTGCATATCTAAACCAACACTCAAATACAAATCCCATTTCTCTTGTCCTGGCCAATGATAAACAGCCGCCGTCTACTCGGTAATAACGTCCGCTTCTTGACCTCGCTGAGATGTATCAGCGGCATCTTGGCCCTCAGGAAGCATTCATCTCTCTCAATATGGAGATGTCTCCTGAATCGCAGACATCCATCAGGGCCTCGCCAAATGAAATAAACCCCCCACTCCTTTAAGTTAAATGTACAAACGGCTTGTAGAATGTCGAGGATTTCTAGACCTTACTGAACAAAAGCAGCAAAACAATGATGGATTAGTCTTTTAGCCAGCGCGTGTTGTTGACTTTTTATTGTAAATAATGAATAAATAAGGTGGGCGAGGGAAGAAAAAATCTTGAAGTAATGAAAATAAAATGATTCAAATTGACTGATACATTCACGATTAAAAGTTTACATACACGTGTTAAGAACATAATGTCATGGCTGTCTTGAGTTTCCAATCCTTTCTGCAACTCTTATTTTTTTGGGATAGAGTGATTGGAGTGTGGGTCACAAATAACATTAATGAAGTTTGGTTCTTTTGAGAATTTATTGTGGGTCTACTGAAAATGTGAGCAAATCTGCTCAGGCCCAGAGAAGCTGGCGCCGTTTCTGGATGTTGTTGATAAATGGCTTTTGCTTTGCATAGTAGAGCATTGACTTGCATTTACAGATGTAGCGACAAACTGTATTTAGTGACAGTGGTTTTCTGAAGTGTTCCTGGGCCCATGTGGTGATATCCTTTTAGAGATTGATGTTTGTTTTTGATACAGTGCCGTCACAGTCATTCAATGTTGGTTTCCGGCCATGCCGCTTAGGTGGAGTGACTTCTCCAGATTTTCAGAATCTTTTGAGGATATTGTGGACCGTAGATGGTGAAATCCCTAAATTTCTTGCATTTGCACTTCTAGAAACATTCTTGTTAAACTGTTTGACTATTTGCTCACGCAGTTGTGACTGAGCATTTTTTGGGAAGTTGTTTTTATACCCAATCATGGCACCCACCTGTTCCCAATTAGCCTGCATACCTGTGCGATGTTCCAAATAAGTGTTTGATTAGCATTCCTCAACTTTATCAGTATTTATTGCTACCTTTCCCAACTTCTTTGTCAAGCGTTGTTGGCAAATTCTAAAGTTAATGATTTGAATTTTTTTTTTTTTTTTTTATCAGTTTGAACATCAAATATGTTGTCTTTGTAGCATATTCAACTGAATATGGGTTGAAAAGGATTTGCAAATCATTGTATTCTTTTTATATTTACATCTAACACAATTTCCCAACTCATATGGAAATGGGGTTTGTACATTGTTTTATCAAACACACTAAAAAGCCTCCATCCATTAATTTCTACCGTTTGTCCCTTTTGAGGCCGCTGGGGGTGCTGGAGCCTATCTCAGCTGCATTCAGGCGGAAGGCGGGGTACACCCTTGACAGGTCGCCACCTCATCACGAGACACTAAAGAGCCTCATTTTATTTATTTCTTTTACATGACCATGGTCTGTAATTTCCAAATATTTGGTCGATATGAAACAAAACGGATATCGCAGTATTTTTAGTTTGAATACCAGTAATGCGATATAGTCGTGGTCACAAGTTTACATACACTTGTAAAGAACATAATGTCATGGCTGTCTTGAGTTTCAAATAATTTCTACAAATCTTGTAAAAATTTCTTTTTTTGTGGTATAGTGATTGGAACATATTCTTGTGGGTCACAAAAACATTCATGAAGATTGGTTCCTTTAGGAATTTATTATGGGTCTACTGAAAATGTGAGCAAATCTGCTGGGTCAAAAGTATGTATACAGCAATGTTAATATTTGCTTACATGTCCCTTGGCAAGTTTCACTGCAATAAGGCGCTTTTGGTAGCCAACCACAAGCTTCTGGTTGAATTTTTGACCACTCCTCTTGACACAATTGGTGCAGTTAGCTAAATTTGTTGGTTTTCTGACTTGTTTCTTCAGCATTGTCCACATGTTTAAGTCAGGACTTTGGGAAGGCCATTGTAAAACCTTAATTCTAGCCTGATTTAACCATTCCTTTACCACTTTTGCCATGTTTGGGGGTCATTATCCTGTTGGAACACCCAACTACGCCCAAGAATCAACCTCCGGGCTGATGATTTTAGGTTGTCCTGAAGAATTTCACATTTACTCTCTATAAAGCACCAATTCCATTGGCTGTAAAACAGGCCCAGAGCACTTGAATGACAATAAAAGGAAGTCTACGTCTAATTTGATTTTGATATATTTTTTTATCTTGATAGATTAAAAATGAACACCAATGAGTTGACTGATGAACATTATCACATCATTTATTCAGAAAATTAATGGTTGTGTCCTGAGCAAGACATTTCACCCTTGCTCCTGATGGGTGCTGGTTAGCGCCTTGCATGGCAGCTCCCTCCATCAGTGTGTGAATGAGTAAATGTGGAAGTAGTGTCAAAGCGCTTTGAGTACCTTGAAGGTAGAAAAGCGCTATACAAGTATAACCCATTTATCATTTATTTATTCAAAACATAAATAACTACACATAAAGATAGAATACTATTAACAGCAAGAAAACAACAACATTATGATTTGTATATTTTCAGAATGTGGTTGCTCTATTTTTAAACAAGGAAAACAATCTGAAGTTATCTATATTTTTAAGTTATCGTGTCATGATTTTACCAGTCCGACTTTGGAGTAGATTTTTCTCCACGAGGCCCCCGATCTGAAATGAGTTTGACACCCCTGGTTTAGAATAAAACTAGATTTGCGCCAGGATACTGTCCGTGGGCCTCGGAGAACGACTGCTTTCTTCCACTAAGTCTTTGCTTCACGCACATAAATCCAACGTGTTGTGTCTTCCCTTCTCTTCTTTGCTAGCACTACTAAATCCCAATGTACCTGAAATGCCTGCATGGAGCTAGGAAAGCTCATTCAGCCTTTTCTTATCTCCGAGGGCAATGCATTATCAGGACGGAGCAGTGGTGCCGCCATTCACAGAGGAACAAGGAGGGTAAGAAACAAGCCGATGGGATCAGAATAACGTTACTCGCATTTCTACGGTTGCCTTAGCCGGCTGCACATTGTAATGTTTGATTTTTCCAAGCTGTGGAAAAATGCTTGAGAAACATTTTGTTTCCAAAATATCCAGCTCCCCTGGGTTTTAGGACTCCCTCCAGCTGTAACACTTCAGTGATTTGTGAGAGGACAACAACTGTAACACAGTTGTTCCATGCCTTTTCCCATTCCCTCTTGCATTTATCTGGCTCTAATGCAGACCTGGGCAAATCAAGGCCGTTGAGCTTTTCAATCTGGCCCGCCGGATATCCCTAAATAGTTTTTTTTAGATCTTAAAGATGGAAAGTGTAGCTGCCAGTATAATGTGCAAGGATGTTTTCTAATGATTATAAGTCTTTAACTATACTGTGGGGCAAAAAAGTATTTAGTCAGCCACCGATTGTGCAAGTTCTCCATCTTAAAATGATGACAGAGGTCTGTAATTTTCATCAACACTTCAACTGTGAGAGACAGAATGTGAAAAAAAATCCAGGAATTCACATTGTAGGAATTTTAAAGAACTTATTTGTAAATTATGGTGGAAAATAAGTATTTGGTCAATAACAAAAATTAAACTCAATACTTTGTAATGTAACCTTTGTTGGCAATAACAGAGGTCAAACAATTACTACAGGTCTTTACCAGATTTGCGCACACATTGCTGGTATTTTGGCCCATTCCTCTATGCAGATTTTCTCGAGAGCAGTGATGTTTTGGGGCTGTTGCCGAGCAACACAGACTTTCAACTCCCTCCACCGATTTTCTATGGGGTTGAGGTCTGGAGACTGGCCAGGCCACTCCAGGACTTTCAAATTCTTCTTACGGAGCCACTCCTTTGTTGCCCGGGCGGTGTGTTTGGGATCATTGTCATGCTAGAAGACCCAGCCACGTTTAATATTCAAAGCTCTCGCTGATGGAAGGAGATTTTGGCTCAAAATCTTACAATACATGGCCCCATTCATTCTTTCCTTAACACGGATCAGTCGTCCTGTCCCCTTAGCAGAAAAACAGCCCCAAAGCATGATGTTTCCACCCTAATGCTTCACAGTAGGTGTGGTTTTCTTGGGATGCAACTCAGTATTCTTCTTCCTCCAAACACGACGAGTTGAGTTTATACCAAAAAGTTCTATTTTGGTTTCATCTGAGCAGATGACATTCTCCCAATCCTCTGCTGTATCATCCATGTGCTCTCTGGCAAACTTCAGACGGGCCTGGACATGCACTGGCTTAAGCAGGGGGACACGTCTGGCACTGCGGGATTTGATTCCCTGTCGGCGTAGTGTGTTACTGATGGTAACCTTTGTTACTTTGGTCCCAGCTCTCTGCAGGTCATTCACCAGGTCCCCCTGTGTGGTTCTGGGTTTTTTGCTCACCGTTCTCATGATCATTTTGACCCCACGGGATGAGATCTTGCGAGGAGCCCCAGATCGAGGGAGATTATCAGTGGTCTTATATGTCTTGTATTTTCTGATAATTGCTCCCACAGTTGATTTTTTCACACCAAGTTGCTTGCCTATTGTATATTCACTTTTCCCAGTCTAGTGCAGGTCTACAATTCTTTTCCTGGTGTCCTTCGACAGCTCTTTGGTCTTGGCCATAGTTTAGTTTGGAGTCTGACTGTTTGAGGCTGTGGACAAATGTCTTTTATACAGATGCGAGTTCAAATAAGTGCCATTAATACAGGTAACGAGTGGAGGACAGATGAGCTTCTTAAAGAAGAAGTTACAGGTCTGTTATATTACAAAGTATTGAGTTTAATTTTTGTTATTGACCAAAGACTTATTTTCCACCATAATTTACAAATAAATTCTTTAAAATTCCTACAATGTGAATCCCTGGATTTTTTTTTTCACATTCTGTCTCTCACAGTTGAAGTGTACCCTATGATGAAAATTACAGACCTCTGTCATCATTTTAAGTGGGAGAACTCGCACAATCGGTGGCTGACTAAATACTTTTTTGCCCCACTGTATATGTATATATACATATATATCCTGAACGCAATGATGTTGCATTATCAATGGGAAAATGCATTTTTAAACAATACGATTTGCCTGAGCGGCTTGGAGACACCGAGAGTAACAAGCGGTAGGAATTAGAGAGGACAGATTTAAAATAATAAATATACTAAAATAAAATTAAAAGATTTTAACTTGGGACTTTCTGCGGGTCGGATTTTGGACCCTGGCGGGTCGTAATTTGGGGACCCCTGTTCTAAAGCTTAATGATATATATATAATAGAATAGAATAGTGTGAATTGTGAATTATATTTATATAGCGCTTTTCTCAAGTGACTAAAAGCGCTTTACATAGTGAAACCCAATATCTAAGTTACATTTAAACCAGTGTGGGTGGCACTGGGAGCAGGTGGGTAAAGCGTCTTGCCCAAGGACACAACGGCAGTAACTAGGATGGCACAAGCGGGAATCGAACCTGCAACCCTCAAGTTGCTGACACGGCCACTCTACCAACAGAGCTATGCCGCCAATAGAAAGTACTTTATTGATCCTTTGGGGAAATTCAGTAAATATCAGATATATCAGATTGTAGGTGGGTTTATTTAGTACCCTTCGTGTTCATTTTTCACTGTTAATTGCATTTTTGTTGCGTTTCATTTGATTGTATAATATGTCGATCGAAAGGGGGTGTGACGTTCATATTGTCAATATTCAGTGTTTTATTGTTCATAGAAAAATTTAAAATTCCATTAAGTTTTTTAAGGTGGTGTGTCATAAGGTTTTTAGCATTCAGTCAGACATTATTGTGAGATCTTTTATTAGTGTTCCTAAAAATATATATACCGGCCCCCAGACATATTTTTTTCTCTCAATGTGGCTCCCCGAGTTGAAAAAATTGCCCAGGCCTGCTCTAATGTCATGTCAGTAGATGGAGAAACTTAAACTTAACAGAAAATATGTTTATTAACGTATTTTTCGGACCATAGGGCGCACCGGATTATAAGGTACACTGCCGATGAGCGGGTTTATTCAGGTCTTTTTTCATACAATAGTCAGGGGTCATGTTATGATTTTTTTTTTTCTAAATGTAAAACACTATCTTATGGTCTACATAACATGTAATGGTGGTTCTTTGGTCAAAATTTTGCATAAATTATGTTTTACAGACCATTTTCAAATAGCTTTCTTAGCGTCTCTTTAGTTACATTAATTACTGGTTTGCAAAAAAATGTTTTAACCCTAATAGGTGAAATTAGACAATCTCCAACGGCACACCCGATTTTTTGGGGTTGAAACACACTGGTCTACATTACATGTAATGGTGGTTCTTTGGTCAAAATGTTGCATAGATTATGTTTTACGGATCATCTTCAAGTCGCTTTCTGACATTCGCTTCAGGATGTGCCGTTTTGTGGGCGGTCTTATTTACGTAGTTCAACTTCACCAGCATCTTCTCCCCGTCATCTTAGTTGGAGCGGTGTAGCGTGCAAGGACGGAGTAGAAGAAGTGTCAAAAGATGGAGCTAACCGTTTTAATGACATTCAGACTTTACTTAATTCAATAACAAAGCAGCATCTAACAATCAATAACAAAGCAGCAACTAACAACAACACCGGAAATGTGTCCCGTGAAAAACTGTCAGACCGGAACTCTAATAGGTAAAGTTCCTTTGGAGAATAATGTAAACTCATTACACCGGTATGTTTTAGCCCTTTCATGGCGAGTTTACTGACAGATATAAGTAATAACTTTACGCTACTTTAGTAATAACTTTACGCTACTTTATATTAGAAATGGCACCAGCTGAAGATGAAGGTAGAGAAAAAGAAGACGCTTATCAACTACGGCGTCAGTACAAACTACAATTGCGGATGCGCGCAGAATTTCAGGACTCTTGCAGATCCCAAATACACATCAGCAGGTACCAGAAGGTAAGAAAAGTTGATTTTGCATTATATTGCAAAAAAACGCAAGGTAATATGTCTGCTAATAGGTGCCATTTTGTGGTCGTTCTACACACGCGTATGTTTAACGTGCTAACAATCCATCAAGTGGTGCGTCTTCACAGCTTACCAAAGTCGTACTAAAAACATTTTGACAGATTTTTGAGTGCCGTGTGTAATGTTCTGTATTCAATGGAACATTTGTAGTTCTGGTGTTGTTTACTGCCATCAGATTGCAGTTTATATGTATCTTTTATATTTGACTGCCATCTACTGGTCACACTTAGCATTACGCCATTTACAAAATAAATTTGCTTCAAGATCAGTAAGCACAACCAGAATTATGCTGTACTGTTAAGCTCACCGGGTTATTAGGTGCACTGTCGATTTTGGAGAAAATGAAAGGATTTTAAGTGTGCTTTATAGTTCGAAAAATACGGTATGTCTACGTGTGGCACTCACCCTTTAATGTGATCACTCATTGGCAGATTTATTTAGGGTGTTGTCTGGCTCTATTACAATCCAAACTAGAGAGGAGTCTAATTTAGAGCGATCATTACAATGATTCTGATTTCGAAGAAGAAGGCTTTTGGTCATAGTTTGGATCGAACATTGTTTTACTCAAGCTAAATAAAATCCTGAAAATCAGGCCCACCCTCGAGGGGAGAACGACTGACTCAGAATCTGCAGAAAAAACAGGAGAAAGAAAAGCAAACCTAGCGCTCAAAAACAAGAGAAAAGAAGGTAATCTACTAGAATCCAATTTTGCGTCCTCTTCTACTGATGAACATGGACCAGGGCAGCAAAAACATGCAATTAAGTGATGAAATTACTTGTTTTAGATGAATTTATCTACAATTTATATGCAGGAAAATAAATAGGCTCCAGATCTGCAGATGACGTTACACCAAGAAGAGGTAATATATCGAGTCTGGCAATAGATGGAAAGGTAGCTTTCTAAGCAGGGCCATAACCAGGATTTGACAAATACCAAAAGTCAAAACATTTGCTTTGAAAGGCTGAAATCATGGATATCCCAGCTACATATAAATAATATTACCTTGAGCAACACAATGAACAATCCACTTTTTGAAATTACTATGCTGAAGTTACAATGTTAGGCGTATTGAACAATTTTAAGATCATTAAAACATACGTTTCAAAACTTAACTTTACCTTTGACCTGAGTTTGAACATACGACCTTCTGCGTTAATTGCGTCTTCTCCCCATCAGTCGTACTGTAATTTTTAGCACTTCTAATGACAGATACAGGTAAGAAATATACGTTATTTTGCCCCACAACTAGAGGATAGAGAAAAACAAGGAACTTGGTGACTACAATGTCAGACTACAACAGTGGACTCACGCAAAGCTCTTCGGGTAAATCTCGACCATATATGGAGATATCCGCTGACGTCACCAATTGTGAAATGTCACGAATGTGGCAAATTTCAAACGGCTCATTTGAAGGAAGGCAAGATTGTTTTATTAATATCTCTGCTATGCCT
Source organism: Nerophis ophidion (assembly GCF_033978795.1). Classification (NCBI taxonomy): domain Eukaryota; kingdom Metazoa; phylum Chordata; class Actinopteri; order Syngnathiformes; family Syngnathidae; genus Nerophis; species Nerophis ophidion. The sequence goes on along the minus strand of NC_084611.1, from coordinate 55,406,251 downwards.
CAATGGTTTGAATTCAAATGTTTGGGACTTATGCAGATCCCAAATACACAAACCCAGGTACCATAAGGGTAAGAAAAGTTATTTAGTTAGTGACATTTCGGTTATCTGAACGCTGTGGGCCCTTCAAGCAATATCTTCCGTTCTCTTCTTTTTGTTTAAAGAGTATCAGATTATTTTTCTACCTGTAGAAGGACAGCAGTGTCAAGCCCCTAGCAGCTCGTGGACGATGAACCCAAGTCATGTCTGGCCTTATGAGAATAGTACGCAATTCATGTCCGATGAGCAAGAATATTAATAGCACATTACCATTAAATACCTTATACAGGTTGTACAAAGACGTGGTGTGTGATAAATGTTTCTACAAACATCATATTGGCGACAAACTGATAAACATAAACCGTCAAGCGCCATCCAAACCAAATTCATGAAGGATTGCTTAATCAGAGGGTAGGCTGGGCTCGTTAGGCTTCATCTCAGGTTTCTGTTCAATATTCCTTCAGGTAATGTGCAGGTCAAGCAATTGTTTTCATTGAGAAAAGGCCGTTATAAAATAGTTAAATGGACAAATGTTAATGGATCTCTATTTACCCCTGGCCACATGCCAATAGTGTGTGTATCAATGTTAATGACGTCTTGGCAGAGTGTGCTTTTGGAAGTGTCGTCTGTGTCTGCATGTTCACCTCTGCTCTGTTGGCGGTTGACAATACCCCCAAGGGTCCAGCGGCGGTCTAGCCTCTTCAGATGAGCCTTGCGTCTTTTAGTCACTGATGATGATGATAATGTGGAGGAAGATGTGAAGGAGGAACCAAAAGGGTCAGATGGGGGTGGGGGGGGGACAAGAAATGTAGTGTAAGAAATGAGACTCAGCAAACAACTGGAATAAGCTGTTGTTAGTAGTCATTAGTAAAAATAACTCAAGTCTTGCATAACAGATTTTGTTGATTTAATGAATGTTATCAAATCATAGCAACATATACATCCATCCATCCATTTGCTTCCGCTTGTCTGAGGTCAGGTCGCAGGGGTTAAAGTTAGGGTTAGTAGCCTAAGCAGAGGATTCCAGACTTCCCTTTCTCCAGTCAATTCGTCCAACTCCCCCAGGGGGATCCCGAGACATTCCCACGCCAAAGTTCAACTATCTGGCATAGCCTCCTCTCCAGTACAACCAAATAGACCTTACCGGGAAGGCTGAGGAGTGTAATCCCACGATAGTTGGAACACACGCTCCGGTTCCCCTTCTTAAAAAGAGAAACCACCACCCCGGTCCGCCAATCCAGAGGTACAGCCTCGATGTTCACGCAATGTTGCAGAGGCTTTTCAAACAAGACAGCACCGCAGCATCGAGAGCCTTAAGGAACTCTGGGTGGATTTCATCCACCCTCGGGGCTTTGTCACCAAGGAGATTTTTAATTACCTCGGTAACCTCAGAAATAGGAAAGCCCACCACAGAATGCCCAGGCACTGCTTTCTCATAGGAAGACGTATTCGAAGTATTCCATAACATTCACAGTTGAGGTCAGCAGCACATCATTCTCACCATACACGGTTTTGACAGTGTATGGTGAGAATGGTGAGGCGGCGATGGCTGTCCGAAATCACTTCGAAGTCGTCCGAAAGCGTTTTTTCATGGCCTCCCCGAACTCCTCTCATGTCCCTGTTTCTGCCTCCGCGACCGCCGAAACCGCACACTGTTTGGCCTATTGGTACCTGTCCGCTGCCTCCCATGAGCCAAAAGGACCCAATAGGAGTCTTTCTTCAGCTTGTCCACCAGCGGGTTCTAGGGTTATTGTCACGACAGGCATCAACCACCATGCGGCCACACCTCCAATCGGCCGCCTCGACGGCGTAGCGAAGTTGGTAGGTTGGCTGTGCCAGTATTTTGAGGGTTACTGGTTGAATCCCGACCTTCTACCATCGTAGTCCCGTCCGTTGTGTTCTTGGGCAAGACACTTCACCCTTGCTCCTGATGGGGCCTGGTTAGCGCCTTGCATGGCAGCTCCCATCGTCGATGTGTGAATGTGTGTGTGAATGGGCGAATGTGGAAATACTGTCAAAGCGCTTTTAAAAAGGGGTAGAAAAGCGCTATACAAGTACAACCCATTTACCATTTACCATAGAGGTATCGAACATGGTCCACTTTGACTCAATATCCAGCGCCTCTCTTGTGAAATGTTGGGGGCTGTGTTCGTACTCAACAAGTTGTCTCTTTCCGTTTGATTTTCAGACCGCTTCTGGATACTGGTATTACCGCATTATAAGGGTGGTCTCCTAAAGCTTTAGTAAAACTTGATGATATTCCTATTCTGTCTTGATGTTCCTTCTTACTCAACATATATGTAATCTGAAATAACTTGGGATTGACCAGTGGCTCAGAGGAAGACTGGTCAGACGCAACAATTGCTACTCCCCTCGCTCCACTCGACAACTATGTCGATCATGGAACTTTGGCCTAAGATGCCCTGGTGCCAAGTTCACATATAGACACCCTTATGTTTAAACATGGTGTTTGTTATGGACAATCTGTGACGGGCACAAAATTCCAAATACAAAACACTACTTAGGTTCAGATCCGGGCAGCCATTCTTCCCAATCACGCCTCTCCAGGTTTCACTGTTGCTGCCAATATGAGGGTTGAAGTCACCCTGCAGAATAAGGAAATCACCTGAGGGAGCACTCTCCAGTACTCTCTTGAGGAAATTGAAAATGGGAGGGTACTCTGATTGCCATCTGCTGGTCACACTTATCATTTCACCGTGAGCCAAATAAAGTAGCTTCGAGGTCGGTAAGCACAACCAGAATTATTCCGTACATTAGGCGCACCGGGTTGTAAGGTGCACTGTCAAGTTTTGAGAGCATTAAATAATTTTAAGTGCGCCTTATAGTCAGATAAATACGGTACTTGTGTCCTGTCCCCTAGCTTGTAATTGCCTTCTCGTCTCTTCTGTTCATCTAACTTAAGAAACATTGTATTCAACTCCTTTTTTAAATATTGTGTGTGTCAAACAGGGCAAACATATTTTCATGTAATTTGTTAAGGGTGGAGCTTGGCCTGCTGTTTTTTCTCAAGAGCTGTACTGAAATCAGGTTACATACCATGCAGAGGTAATTAGATGTGAGGCAAAATGAAGAGGAGACGGGTCGAGAAGAAATGGGAAGAGACAACGAGATGCATACGCAATGACTCCAGGTCTCAGGAGAAAATTGGGGCCAAGGAAAGAAGGGATTGGAGGTAGACCAAACACATCCTGCATTAATTTGGTAGAGAGGGTAAAGAGTCAAAGAATAGAAAACAGGAAGAGTTTGTCAAATCTGACATACCGTTTTAAGCCTGAACATTATTACGTCCCACTTACAGGTTAGTATAGTACGGCGATACTAATTAACTAATTATATATACCGCCTCTAAAAAGTACCGGTCCCCCCCGTCGTGTCATGCAGAACGCCCTCAGGAAGAGGTGCTTTAAGACATGGATAGCTAACTAGCGGCTGTTGTAACTACGTCAATATCGCTAATCCTTGTCTCCATGGAGACAAATCCAGTACGATTAATTGAAGTATACGCCCTGAATGTTGCATGATAGCCCTAAATGCTTCACTACACACATCGGAGCCATGAGAATGGATGCAAGAAAACTTGTCAATAGTTGACGAACACAAGTTTTCATTATGTCCAATCATTAACCATTCAGATAACTATCTTAACTTTGTACACATTAATCACAAGCGAATGAAGCGCATACTTAGTCAACAGCCATACAAGCGTTTTTAGGCGTAAAAATGCATGCAATATACGAAAAATATGAACATACGTATAGGTTTGTAGGTTTGTATGTTTTATTTTATTTATTTATTTTTTACCTCTGGATTGGCAGACTGGGTTGGTGGTTCCTCTCATTAAGAAGGGGAACTGGAGGGTGTGTTCCAACTATCGTGGGATCACACTCCTCAGCCTTCCCGGTAATGTCTATTCAGGTGTACTGGAGAGGAGGCTACGCCGGATAGTCGAACCTCGGATTCAGGAAGAACAATGTGGTTTTCGTCCTGGTCTTAGAACTGTGGACCAGCTCTATACTCTCGGCAGGGTCCTTGAGGCTGCATGGGAGTTTGCCCAACCAGTCTACATGTGCTTTGTGGACTTGGAGAAGGCATTCGACTGTGTCCCTCGGGAAGTCCTGTGGGGAGTGATCAGAGAGTATGGGGTAACAGACTGTCTGATTGTGGCGGTCTGCTCCCTGTACGATCAGTGTCAGAGCTTGGTCCGCATTGCCGGCTGTAAGTCGGACCCGTTTCCAGTGAGGGTTGGACTCCAAGGCTGCCCTTTGTCCCCGATTCTGTTCATAACTTATGGACAGAATTTCTAGGCGCAGTCAGGGCGTTGAGGGGATCTGGTTTGGTGGCTGCAGGATTAGGTCTCTACTATTGGCAGATGATGTGGTCCTGATGGCTTCATCTGGCCAAGATCATTAGCTCTCACTGGATCGGTTCGCAGCCGAGTGTGAAGCAACTGGGATCAGAATCAGCATCTCCAAGTCCGAGTCCATGGTTCTCGCCCGGAAAAGGGTGGAGGGCCAACCCTGGGTAGGGGAGGAGATTTTGCCCCAAGTGGAGGAGTTCAAGTACCTCAGAGTCTTGTTCACGAGTGAGGGAAGAGTGGATCGTGCGATCGACAGGCGAATCGGTGCGGCCTCTTCAGTAATGCGGGATCTATATCGATCCGTTGTAGTGAAGAAGGAGCTGAACCAGAAGGCAAATCTCTCAATTCACTGGTCGATCTACGTTCCCATCCTCACCTATGGTCATGACCGAAAGGACAGGATCACGGGTACAAGCAGCCGAAATGAGCGTGGCTCTCCCTTAGAGATAGGGTGAGAAGCTCTGATGTCCGGGAGGAGCTCAAAGTAAAGCCGCTGCTCTTCCACATCAAGAGAAGCCAGATGAGGTGGTTTGGGGATCTCGTCAGGATGCCACCTGAACACCTCCCTCGGGAGGTGTTTCGGGCACGTCCAACCGGTAGGAGGCCACGGGGAAGACCCAGGACATGTTGGGAAGACTATCTCTCTCGGCTGGCCTGGGAACACTTCGGGATCCCCTGGGAGGAGCTGGACGAAGTGGCTGGGGAGAGGGAAGTCTGGGTTTCCCTGCTTAGGCTGCTGCCCCCGCGACCCGACCTCGGATAAGCGGAAGAAGATGGATGGATGGATATTAATTTTTTTTTCCTGGGCGTGACATTAAAGTGCATCTGGCAGTGGAGGCTCCGCAAAGGGGTCTTGGGCCACTAGGAGGTAAACCCATTTACTACTGTTACCCCAGATGGCCCTTGGCAAAGGCCTAGTACCTGACTGCCCACTCAACGGCGGAGCAGGCGGAAGACGGTAGATGTAAGAACGATAGCGGAAGAAGGCAACCAAGACCCAAGACTCCAACGGTGGAACAGGGGGAGGATAATTGCTAACCCGATGGAGGCGTCACAACGGCTGGGATGGCGGATGAAGGCTGCAGCAGAAAAGGCATACCCTCCTACCAGGAGGATCGCCATACTCGATTCGAGTGACCGCCGATGATGATGATGTTTTATTTTGTAGTCATCTCGGAATCAAAAACCGATTGGAGTTTTCTATACTGCTACGCTGAGAACATGCTGCAGGGTTTTCTCTTGCTGTTCTTTTTAAACAACTTCTCCTGATATATATAGATTTTATGAGGTGATTAACATATCTAATAAGGGTGCTTGCAAAAAAGATCCTCCAATGTATTATTTCATTGTCATTCAATCATGTTCCTCATCCAGTCCGGCACATGCAAGTGTTGGCTCAGGCGCATGCCAATGCGCATTCATTAAGGAGCCCCGCGGAGGGCACCTCGGGACACGCCCACGGCTGCTCATTTCCTGCACGCATCACTCCGGCAGCAGCATTCAATCAGCACTCAGCGCACCTGTTGTTGATGATCTTCCCGGGCTTCTTAAGCCAGCGCAGACCTGCGTTCCGGGCCAGAACGTAATCATCTGTTCATGTACCGTAAGCGATCATCCAGCTCTATGCAACCTTGCTTTGCTCTCTTGTGTTTTCTTCCTTGTCATATTGATTGTCACGTGTCCTTCTTGTCGCTCCAACCGCTGACCTCCGTCCCAGCGTTGACGAGTTGTGTGTCTTGTCTTTCCTTGTTCCCCTTGGCTTCCCTGGATGCCTTTTGGATCTCGACCTCCTGCTTGGACACGGACCTTCGCCGCCTCTCTATCGCCCTGACTAACTGTCTGTCTCACGGACATCCGAGCCTGCCTTACCCCTACGGGACTTCCGCCTTTCGCTCAACACTCCCAGTAACACACAACAGTTATTCTCACACACACACACACACTTTTGATTCGTCACACTCCTTTCTCTAGTTATTTATAATATTGTTTTTATATACAGTGGGGCAAAAAAGTATTTAGTCAGCCACCGATTGTGCAAGTTCTCCCACTTGAAATGATGACAGAGGTCTGTAATTTTTATCATAGGTACACTTCAACCGTCAGAGACAGAATGTGTAAAAAAAAATCCAGGAATTCACATTGTAGGAATTTTAAAGATTTTTTTTGTAAATTATGGTGAAAAATAAGTATTTGGTCAACCATTCAAAGCTCTCACTGATGGAAGGAGGTTTTGGCTCAAAATCTCACGATACATGGCCCCATTCATTCTTTCCTTAACGCGGATCAATCGTCCTGTCCCCTAGCAGAAAAACAGCCCCAAAGCATGATGTTTCCACCCCCATGCTTCACAGTAGGTTAGGTATGGTGTTCTTGGGATGCAACTCAGTATTATTCTTCCTCCAAACACGACGAGTTAAGTTTATACCAAATAGTTATATTTCTGTTTCATCTGACCACATGACATTCTCCCAATCCTCTGCTGTATCATCCATGTGCTCTCTGGCAAACTTCAGACGGGCCTGGACATGCACTGGCTTAAGCAGGGAGACACGTCTGGCA